>NW_025814925.1:645459-767480 GCF_002878395.1 Capsicum annuum | reverse complement strand
CAGTGGTTTTATGTCCTTTTTGTATGATTTCGTATGGCTATAGGGATTGATTTTTGAATTGAAGGAAATGCATATATTCTACACACAGAGATGGCAAAGAAAAATCTATGTTAAAAGTGGTGAGTTTTTATTCTGGCGTTCTATTTTTAGCTTCGTGCTTTTTTTTATGTCAAAGTTATATACTTTCTCCCTGTTAAGTTTTAGTTCTCAGTATTTCCTCTTTTAAAGTTAAATAATGTATAAACTTTGTTCAACATTTGAAAATTATTTTTAATAATGCACGTATAAAAGCTTAATAGTACTTTTCTAAGAAGTAGTTGGAGTCCGTTGCATTTTGCACCCTAATGTGTGCTTTCTTTTGTTACTTGCACCCTATTCTATTTTTTTTTCTTTTGATGACTTACACCCCAATCTCTTTATTTCCTTCAATAAAATCATCCTTTTAATAATTTTTTATGAGAGTAAAATAGGGATAACTATAATAATGATTTTATATTTAAATAGAGTTGAAACATTTCTCTCGTCAATCTGAACATTAACAAACGAAACAATTAAAATAATGAATTAAGTGCATATCAAAGAAGGGCAATTGAAGTCTTAAAAGAGAATATTTTGAGTACAAAAATGAAATGGATTCAGTGAAAAAATAATGAATTAAGTGCATATGAAAGAAAGGCAATTGAAGTCTTAAAAGAGATTATTTTGAGTATAAAAGTGAAATGGATTCAGTGAAAACTGAAAAGTACTCCCAATTGAAAAAATTAACTATCATTTTTTAGAGATTATTTTGATTATTCTTGCCTGTAAAAAGTAAAAAGGTGATAGAAATCAAGCTATGATAAACATAATTTGAGTTGATTGAGTCAACAGGTTCATTATCACCTTGATAACAACACTCAATAAGAGAGCTCTAACTAACTTGAAAATTGCTAATACTGAAATGAAATGAAACTGCCTCCAATAAAGACTTGCAAATAAAGGGATGAAACTTTCATTTCCTTTAATTCACTATAACAACAGTTTTTGGTTCTATCTCGCACAACAAATATTATGGAAAAAAAATCCTAATCATTAGATCTATACCTAAGTAATTAAATAAAAAACCTAAAGTTGGGGGAAAAAATTGCTCTGCACTAGCAGAACACTAAGGGGCCATTTGGTTGAGTGTATTAAAAATATAATATATGCATTATGATTTGTGTATTAGTAGTACCATATTTGGTATCCTTTTTTAGACTATGCATAACTAATACTTGCATTAGTTATACACCCTCTCTTACTCAATCTCTCCTAGATCTGTGTGTATGTGTGATATCAGTGAAGAGTGTGTGGTGTGTGTGAGTTGAGTGTGTGTGTTTTTCTCGGTAGTTGGGTGTGTTTGTATTGTTTTCTCTATATTAGGAAGTCATGGGTCTCTATGTGTGTATGCGTTTTTATTATGTGGGTGTAAAATCTGTGGAAGATGATTGTTGGAAGCTCATTGTGAGTGTGTGTAATGGTGTGTTATGAGAGTGACCATGGAAAAAGTTCATTTGTAAGAAAAAGAAGAAGAAGAAATGAAGAAAGAAAAACAACAAAAAGAAAGAAATGAGGAAAGGGAATGGAGAAAGATGAACAGCAAATGGAAAGAAATGGGGAAAGAGAGAAGAAAAAGATAAAGGGAGGGTTTTATTTTTATTTATTTATTTATTTATTTTAATATATAATATTTTTTATATATAAAAATGACGTGAAAGATGATGTGGGACACGTGGTAGCTGATGTGGCAGCAAACGTGGGAGAGTATGTAACACTCACCCAAAAAGTGTTTAAAAAATTTTTTTTAGTCGGTTCAGGGGTCCAGATGACAAACATGTAAGTAGAAGTGTCCAACTTACAAAACCGACATAGTACAGGGTCCAGAAGGTCATTTTGCCAAACTTTTAACACATGTATTAGTCTATTAAATGACATTATTCCTCCTTAAAATTATTTTCCCGCGTTCTTTTCCCACTATTTCATTTCTGTTCCTTTTCCACTGTATTAAATAATTGTTCTCTCTGTTTTGGTACTTTGCCATGAAACAGAGAGTGTAACATTCTCCACATCTTCATCCTTCAAATTAATCAATATTGTTTGCTTTTCTCCACAAGGTTAGTAATTGTATCAAACCTTTATTTTTAGTCATTGTTTATTTTTTCCATCCCTATTTCACAATTTGGATGTAGTTTATTGTGTACCAAAATCAATCATCAAGAGAGTGACAATCATTTTGGAATACAATCTTTCAAAGTCAATGAATTTGATGATGAAGTTTAGGTTTATCACTGATCTTTTTGTTTGAGTATCTGTTTCACTCTCTATATGGTTGTTCACAGATTTATTTTAAAATTTTATATTTGTTCATTCTTTTTATTTTGATGGCATATTTAGGTGTTATTATGGATCATCAACCACTGTCAGGTACTGAATATATTATTCTTGAGGAGATAATGTTTCAACAATTTCTTGTTGTCCTTATTTGCCTTTTCATAATCATGGCTAGTCATGGTCATTCTCTAAGAAGACGATATCGAAATAAGGGTGAGGTTAGGTACTGTATGGGTGTTAAATTATTTCTCACTTGCATTATGTAATAAACGACAGTGATGGTGTATGTATCGATAAGTTAAGAATGGATAGAAATGTCTTCCACACTTCAGTTCTCTTAAATAAGAATATTGGAGGTTTGACCGATAGTAAAAGTATGTCAAGCAGTGAAAAGTTAGCGATATTTTTCAATATCTTGGCTCATCACGAGAAGAATAGATCTATCAAAGTTGATTATATTAGATCAGGATGGAGCGTAAGTCAGGCTTTCAATGAATGCTTGTACGCTATTCTCAAACTAACCCCATTGTTACTTGTTAATCCTAAATCAATACTTGAAGATGAGACTGAAGATCGCTGGAAATGGTTTGAGGTAGGTAAAATTACAGTTTAGCACTTCTTTAAGTACAAAACTTTAATACTTTGAGGTAACATTATAATTTATCTTATAGGGTTGTTTAGGTGCACTAAACGGTACTTACATTCCTATTAGAGTTCTAACTAAATACAAACCAAGATATAGGACAAGAAAAGGAGAGATAACAACTAATTTTTTAGGAGTTTGTGATAGAAACCAGGGGCGGACCTACGTGGTTTCTAGGGGGTTCACCCGAACCCCCTCAAAAAAAAATTATGTCGTATATATAAGGTATAAAACCTGTATTTATGTACGTATATTAAATTTGAACCATTTTAATCAAATATTTGAGATACCTCTGTGGTATTGGCTCCCCTACTTGGGCTGCATGCATTTGTTGCATATCGTGGGTTCGATTCTCGCTATGGTGCCTAATTTTTTGTTCAATTATTGTTGTGTTACAGTTGCTGCTATTAAAAAAAAGATAGAATCCCTTGCAATTATATTTTGTTTGAAATTATATTTTGTTGGCTTATTCACAAGTTTAGCTTTTCATTTTCCGAACCTCCTGAAGAAAAATCATGGATCCTCCACTGATAGAAACCTCAATTTTACATATGTGTTACCTGGTTGGAAAGGATCAGCTGCCGATGGCCGTGTTTTATGAGATGCTATAGTAAGAAGAAATGGTTTAAAAATCCCCGAGGGTAGGTCATGTATATGCTTTCAAGTTACATCATGGATTGAATATTATATAGAAATAACTAAATTATATGCTTATATTATAGGTATTATTTGTGCAATGGAGGATATACAATTGGAAAAGGTTTTCTGTAACCTTTTCAAGGATATAGATATTGGTTGAAGAATTGGCGAGGTGACAATCCATCACCTTGATGTAAAGAAGAACTTTTCAACACGAGGTATTCTAGGGATCGTAATGTTATTGAAAGGGTGTTCGGTCTCTTGAAAGGACGTTGGGGAATTCTTAGAAGCCATCAACACAAAAATATTGATGTTGTTGAATCGTCGGAGGAGTGGAGTAGTTGGAGGAATGAGTTGGCTCAACGAATATGGAATGAAAGAACTAATAATTGATTTGTTGCCACTTTCGAGACTATATTACTACCTGTTAGCTATGGACTACTTTTAGACTTTATTAGCTCTTTAGAATTGGTCTTGTATGTGTTGTATAGCTGCCAGGAACTTTTAACTTTTGTGAGCTTAATAATACATCCTTTTGTACTCTTTATAGCTCTGATTGTTGTATGCTATAATTTATAGTGTTGGTTAGTTGAATCAGTTAATCTTTGGGAGCTTAACTTCATGTTATTCTCTGACTGTAAAGTGTAGTATAATTTAAAAATATATTTTTGATAATTTGACACACTTTCTGAACTTATTGTGATGCTCTATTTTTCATATTTCTGACAATCTATTATACAAGATTTATAGGTGAAATGAATAGTCAGACATCATCAACCAAGGCATCAAAAAAACCAAGCAACTCAAATCCATCGACGCGAAGGATGTGGATTCCAGAGGAAAAACATTCCAGAGGAAAAACAAACTCTTTTAGATGGATTGAAAGAGTTGTGTGCTAGTGGTTGGAGAGGCGATAATGGAACCTTTAGACCAGGCCACTTGATGGAGTTAGAACGTTATATCCACAAACATCATCCTAAAAGTGCATTAAAAGGAGAACCATACATCAAAAATAAAATGCGATATTGAAAAAAATGTTATGGAATTATAGCTCTCCTAAAGACTCAAAGTGGTTTGGGCTTTCAATATATTGATGGAGCTATATTAGTTGACGATCCAATATTTTAGGATAACTTTATGAAGGTAATTAATATGATCCGACTTACTATTCTGATTGTCTCTGTGAGGTTTTTCACTTTTCATATTAAGTATGTCATATGCTTCATTTATAGAAGTCATTTGTGTCATTTTTGATAATCTACTACACAACATTTATGGAAGTCAATTGACAACCTATCAAAAAATGTTAGTAAACGTCTTGATTTGCTGAAGTTTGTTGCTATTTGAAGGAATAAGAGCTATATTTATTGAATATTGTTGCTCTTAAATGCTTTCATAATTGATGAATATGGCATTACGCTATATTTTAATTATTTTTTTGTAGGCTGAACGAAAAGTGAAGAATATGAATACTAAGAAATGGTCAATTTTTGAGGATTGGAAGGAAATCTTTGACAAGGATAGAGCAACTGGAGAGTTTGCAGAAGCACTGCTAGATGCTACTGAGGAAATTTAAAAGAGTCCAACTCCACCACTTTGTAATGACATGAGTTTGGGATTTCTTATTGATGTTGATGATGAAGAAGAAGGTAATGTTTATCATAGCTCTAAAGTAGGTACTGGAGAAGCTTAAAATGCCGCTGGACATAGTGCATTTACTACAGCTGAAGATGCCACTGAACCTAGTTCATTTAGTGGAGCCAAAAATGCCACTAGACCTAGTGTGTTTAGTAGAGAAGAGAATGTCGTTGTAGCTAGTGCTGGTGTAATACCCTACATTTTGGACTAGAATGAAAATCCGACATTCCTATGCGTAGATATTTCAAAAGCCTCGAATCCTATGTAAATTTAGTGTGTTAATAAATTATGTAATGTGGGAATCTATTTGAGCATGAATTTAGATCATAGAGGACCCCTAACTTAAGTACAAGTTGAAAGCTTTTCTATCATTCTAGTGAGCGCCAAAACTTGGGTGAACTTCAATCGATCATATAACTTGTTGTATATTACTAACTGGGTGGTTTATTATATATCAAATGAAATATCTTTGAATTAGCTTTCCAGCTATACCAATTTCGCCTAAATCTGATATTGGAGCAAAGAGTTATCCCCATTTTATTTCAGCATGTCAAGCTGGAAAACTGTGACGACGTTTCTGACGGGCTATCACATTTTTGACGACCTTTTTAATGACGTTGTCACATTCTGATGATATTTCTGACAACTTCGTCATCCCTGGGCAGAAAATCAAGAATTTGGACTCCTTTTGTGACGACCATTCGTGACGGCCTATCACGGACCTGACGGCCTGTCACGGATGGCGTCAAGTATACTTTTTCTACAATTGAGGGACATTTTACTAAGGGTATTTTGGTCTTTTTCCTTCAATTCCCACGACTTATAAGCCTCAAGGAGCGTATTATATTCCATTCTCTTTAGTTAAACATCTCAAAAAATTCTGTCATACACTCTCAACCACAACATTAGGGTTTCCTCTCAAGATCAAAACTCTCAAGAACAAGCCCTACGATTTTCATAGAAGAGTCTATTTCAAGGAAATTTCACCATCAATCTTCACGAATTCTTAATCTAAGGTATGTGTATTGTTCATCCATGGGCCCCTTTTATTCATGGAGCTCAAGAATCATGTTTTAAATTATAAATTGTGATTTCCTTGTTGTTTTATGACTATATTCATGTTAATGATTGTTGTTTGGATTCAAGGTTGTATGTTGATGTGTTTTTCATGAATCATGTGAATAGGTTAGTTGGAAACCCATGAATTTGGGTGGTTCAAGATTTCTAAATTTGTTAAGTATACCTATGCTCAATATTATGCATGCAAGGTGTTTGATAAAATGCTTAGGATGCTAGAAATTCATGCTTACATGGTTCCATGATATCTAAATGACAAGTCCATGTAAGCTTTATACTTTAATATAAATTCCATGCTATTGATGTGTTGTTATTGTTGTGGTATGAAGCATGTATGATAATGGAGATATACTATATGTACATGAAATATATCCATGCACTCCCTACCATGCTTAAGATGTTGAAGAACTACATGAAGCATAATATCCCCTACTTATGAAAAAGTGAATTGTGGACTCCAATCTTATAATCAAGTCAGTCATGTTGTGTCAGTTTCCTTCCATCGAGTCCTGGGGGTATTCGTACTCGAAAATGTAGTTGTATGCCTAGAGCCATGTCATGTTATCACGATACTCTCAGTCAAGCCATGATCTATAGAATTTAGTAAGTCATGTGACTCAGAAAAAATCCAGTAACCTCAGTAATCTCAGTAATTCAGTGATCTTAGTACTCAGTAATATCTGTAACCTTAGTATTCAATGTCAATCTCAATAATTTCAGTACTCTCAACTAGTCCTCAGAACTTAGTACATTTCGTCAGTCATCGAAATCCAATAAACTTAGTTTAGCTCCACTAAACAATACCACTAGTATCAGTCTAGTTAATCAATATCAGTTCAGCTAATCATTTTAGTTCAGTTATTTAGTTCGGCCCAATTATTTAGTTCAATGTCTTTCAGATAGCAGTAGTATTAAGCACCGAGTGAGCCTAGGGATGGAGACTCATCCGTTAGATTAAGGCTGAGATCCTTAGAAGCAATTCCTAAGTTCCAGAACTACATAGCCAGCGTAGGTATGAGATGTCACTCGTTAGATAAGACTGACATACTCAGGGGTCACCCATTAGGACATTTATATGTATAGGACTGATCTCAGGAGTCACCCGATAGATTAGGAATGACTCTACAGCAAATGACTTTACTGGTGGCGCTGTACTGGCACCCTTCCATTCAGGGCAGAAATTGGACCCTAGTCAGCTTAACTTGGGGCATGTCATTTAGATGAACAGATCCCACAGTTTCAGTTATAGAATCAAGGCTTTTAGATACAGTCAACTCAGCTTAGTAGTATAGATTCAGTACTGTTAGATATAGTCAATGCTTATCATTGTAAATACACTTCAAAATCACCCATTAGCTAGGACTGATCTCAACTATGATTAATCAGTATCAGAATCATTAGATTTAAAGATCACCCGCTAGATAGGAATGATCTCAGAGTAAGTCAAATCATCCTTATTATCAGTATACTCATGATTACCCACTAGATAGGACTGATCTCAGATTTAGTTACTCCAAGAAGAACGGAACTCAGATAGTTTCATCAGAACTTAGACTGTCAGATACAGTTGCTCAATATCAGTTACATAGGTTAGGCTGATCATCACAGTTATATCAGTTATATCAGTTTTCTTAACTCATGTATCAGTCATATTAGTTATCAGAATTCATGATATCAGTATTCAGCTTCACGACTGTCAGACAAAGTCAACCAAACTAGTTCTTCATAATTTGAATTGTCAGAAATAGTCATTCATCTATTCAGTATCTCAGTATCAGTACACTCATGTTGTCAGTATTCATACTTAGTAGTCAATATGTCCACGAGTTCAGTTACAGTTATGTATGCATGTATGTATTCTCACGTTCATATTAGTCAGAATTGTTCATCCATATAACCCTTTGCATTTAGCCTACCTCATAAGTATATTCAGTATATTTAGACGTACTAACACATTTGCACTATGGTGCTTTATCTTATGTTACAACACAGGTTCAGAGGCATGAGCTCCAGATCAGCGGTAGCATTCTAGTGTTCAGAGTTTGCAGTGAGTCCTTCTCATTCAAAGATGATATGATTATTGCTACATTTACTATTTAGTTGCTAGATGGAGTTAGTTGGAGACATGTTCCTTCAACTCCTTATACAGTTCAGTTAGAGGCTTTCAGACTAGATTTCAGATTAGATATTCAGATCTCATTATTATTAGTATTTATGACTTATTTTGGTATTGTTATACCTTTTTCTGACATTTTGTTATCAGACGTTTATTCAGTTCAAACCTTATGGCTTTTCATGTTCATGTTTTCGCATTTTATGATATATTATGTAGTATACAGGTACAGATATCAGTCATGGGTTAGCTTGTGGTCCTTCGGGGTCATGAGCACCGTGTAGCATTTCAGTTGAGAAAGGTATTACAAACTTGGTATCAGAGCCAGGTTCAATAGAGTTCTAGGAAGTCTGAAAGTCATATCTAGTAGAGTTTTGTACATGCGTGTGTTGTGCACCATACTTATGTGCAGGATTCTATGAGATGTTTTAGGAACAGTTTCCCTTCTTTTAATATTCATGTCGTGCCAGCAAGTCAGTTTAGCAATCAAGCAGTCAAATTTGTATAGCTTGTTTTCTCATCCTTGTATCTATTCATGCTATCCAAAACCTCAGAGAATGTAACAATTTCAAGGTAGAACCTCCTAGTAGTTGCAAGTTCAGTTCATCTCATTCATCATTCATTAGCTTCTGACTCCCGAAGTTTAGTTATAATCTAGTTTGTAGATGCCTTGTGCATCACCCAGTATCTCCGTAAGGTAAGCATTCTTAGAGGGACATAGCGTCCCAAGGGGGAGATACCCCACCTTCTCTTAACGCTCTCATGCCTTACATCCTTCAATTTCTCCTTGCATAATGAATTCGGTCTAGAATAGAGGGTACTCATAATTTGACCTTCAAGTTAGACCTCAGCTGTAAGTCAAGTATTCAGAGGTTCAGTTCAGTTCATGATGTTCAGTCCATATGTCACGTAGCAGAATCAGTCATGTTCTCATGTTTTAGTTCAATATTAGTTCCTTTACCATTGCATGTTCAGTTGCATGTTCGTGAGTCAGTTCAGTCATGTATTCACGTATCAGATATGTGTAGTCCGCTTATCGGTACTTTCAGTCATGTATTCACGTATTATGTCACTCATATAATCATGCATCAGATATACATGGATTCAACTTATCAGTTAAGCATCAGATATGCATTCTCAGTTTGAGAAACTCAGTTTATCGGAACACTCAGTCCTATATTCATAAATTAGCTTCGCATGCATCAGATATGCATATACAGTATGATATGCTCAGTTTTCAGTCATGTCGGCCATGAAATCATGATCAGTTATTCATGTTATATATTTGTGTAAGTTTCCTTTTCTCTCATCTCAGCCAGTATCATTCGAGGATGAATGTTTCCAAGGAGGAGATATTGTAATACCCCACATCTCGGACTAGGATAAAAATCCATCATTCCTATGTGTAGATGTTTCAAAAGCTTTAAATCCTATGTAAATTTAGTGTGTTAATCAATTAGGTAGTGTGTAAATCTATTTGAGCATGAATTTATATCATAGAGGTCCCCTAACTCAAGTACAAGTTGAAAACTTTCCTATCGTTCAAGTTTTAGTGAACGTCAAAACTTGGGTCAACTTCAATCAATCATAACTCGTTGTATATGACTAACTGGGTGGTTTATTATATATCAAATGAAATATCTTTGAATTATCTTTCCAACGATACCAATTTCGCATATATTCGATATTGGAGCAAAGAGTTATCCCCATTTTATTTCAGCATGTCAAGCTGGAAAACTGAGACGACGTTTTTGATGGGCTATCATATTTCTGACGACCTTTTTAACGACGTCGTCACATTATGATGATATCTCTGACAACGTCGTCAGTCTGGGTAGAAAATCAAGAATTTTGAGTCCTTTTGTGACGACCATTCGTGATGGCCTATCACAGACCTGACGGCCTATCACGGATGGCGTCAAGTATATTTTTCCTACAATTGAGGGACATTTTAGTAAGGGTATTTTGGTCTTTTTACTTCAATTCCCACAACTTATAATCCTCAAAGAGTGTATTATCTTCCTTTCTCTTTAGTTAAACATCTCAAAAAGCTCTCTCATACACTCTCAACCACAAGATTAGTGTTTCCTCTCACGATCAAAACTCTCAAGAACAAGCCCTACGGTTTTCATAGAAGAGTCTACTTCAAGGAAATTTCACCGTCAATCTTCATGAATTCTTAATCTAAGGTATGCATAGTGTTCATCCATGGGTCCCTTTCATCCATGGAGCTTAAGAATCATGTTTTAAATTATAAATTGTGATTTCCTTGTTGTTTTATGACTATATTCATGTTAATGATTGTTGTTTGGATTCAAGGTTGTGTGTTGATGTGTTTTTCATGAATCATGCGAATAGGTTAGTTGGAAACCCATGAATTTGGGTGGTTCAAGATTTCTAAATTTGTTAAGTATACCTATGCTCAATATTATGCATGCAAGGTGTTTGATAAAATGCTTAGGATGCTAGAAATTCATGTTTACATGATTCCATGATATCTAAATAACAAGTCTATGTTAGCTATATACTTTAATATAAATTCCATGCTATTGATGTGTTGCTATTGTTGTGGTACGAAGCATGTATGATAATGGAGATATACTATATGTACATGAAATATATCCATGCACTCCCTACCATGCTTAAGATGTTGAAGAACTACGTGAAGTATAATATCCCCTACTTATGACAATGTGAATTGTGGACTCCAATCTTATGATCAAGTCAGTCATGTTGTGTCAGTTTCCTCCCATCGAGTCCTGGGGGTATTCGAACTCGAATATATAGTTGTGTGCCTAGAGCCATGTCATGTTATCACGATACTCTCAGTCAAGCCATGATCTATAGAATTTAGCCAGTCATGTGACTCAGGAAAAATTCAGTAACCTCAGTAATCTTAGTAGTTCAGTGATCTCAGTACTCAGTAATATGTGTAACCTTAGTATTCAATTTCAATCTTAGTAATTTCAGTACTCTCAACTAGTCCTCAGAATTCTGTACATTCCATCAGTCATCGAAATCCAGTAAACTTAGTTTAGCTCCACTAAACAATACCACTAATATCAGTCTAGTTAATCAGTATCAATTCAGCTAATCAGTTTAGTTCAATTATTCAGTTCAGCCCAATTATTTAGTTTAATGTATTTCAGATAGCAGTAGGATTCAGTAGCAGTTACATCGATTAGGTCAATCATTACAGTTATATTCATGATATCAGTATTCAGCTTCTGGACTGTTAGACACCGTCAACCAGACCAGTTCTTCATAATTCAAAATGTCAGAAATAGTTATTT
Source organism: Capsicum annuum (assembly GCF_002878395.1). Taxonomy (NCBI): domain Eukaryota; kingdom Viridiplantae; phylum Streptophyta; class Magnoliopsida; order Solanales; family Solanaceae; genus Capsicum; species Capsicum annuum. Next base: position 755,728 of record NW_025814925.1, on the reverse strand, counting down.
ATCTATTCAGTATCTAAGTATCAGTACACTCATGTTGTCAGTATTCAGACACAGTAGTCAGTATCTCCACGAGTTTAGTTACAGTTATGTATGCATGTATGAATTCCCACGTTCATATTAGTTAGCATTTTTCATGTATATAACCATTTCTATTTAGCCTACCTCACTTATATACTCAGTACATTCAGACGTACTGACGCATTTGCGCTATGGTGCTTTCTCTTATGTTACACCATAGGTTCAGAGGCACGAGCTCCAGATCAGTAGTAGCATTCCAGTGTTCAGAGTTTGCAGTGAGTTCTTCTTATTCAAGGATGATATGATTATTGCTACATTTACTATTCAGTTGCTAGATGGAGTTAGTTGGAGACATGGTCCTTCAACTTCTTATTAAGTTCAGTTAGAGGCTTTCAGACTGGATGTCAGATTAGATATTCAGATCTCATTATTTTTAGTATTTATGACTTGTTTTGGTATTGTTATACCTTTTTTAGATATTTTGTTATCAGACATTTATTCAGTTCAAACCTTATGGCCTTTCATGTTCATTTTTCTGCATTTTATGATATATTATGCAGTATACTGGTACAGATATCAGTGATGAGTTAGCTTGTGGTCCTTCGGGGTCATGAGCATCATGTAGCATTTCGGTTTAAAAAATTGGGGTATTACAACTGGAACATTAATGAAAATGTTGGATCCTGACAGACTCATAAACAAGGTGAGTATGCTAAAAGGTCCTCTTCTAATGTTAATGAAAAGAGAAAAACAAGAAAAGTAAAAAAATAGTAGAGGATAATAATAAGAGATTTCTTGACGGTATGATGGAAGTTCTTAAAATTTTTACTAAAGGTCAATACAAAAGAATGAGTGCCTTGATTGAAAAGCTCAGAGAGTGTGATTGATCTGATGTTCGTGGTCAAGTTTATTCCATCCTTAAATCCCTTGTATTTTTTGAGTTGTACATTGTAGAACAACGTATCAAAGCTGCAATGGTTCTCTATAAAGATGATAAAAAAAATAGAGTTATTTTTAAGTATGGGTGAAGATAAGCGCGACACAATGGTGTGGATGGCTGTCCATGATGAAATTTAAAGTATGACAAACTTATGGATATAAGTGGCGTCACTAGTTTGATCGTTTTTGCTTGATTAACAACTTTAAAGTATGGCAATAGTGCCATTTTTTGACACCCCTAGTTATTGCTATAGACCTAAGGATGCTAAATTTTTGTGTAACTAATGTTTGTTAAATATTTCAAATCTAGAACAAATGTGTTAAGTGTATATGTAATTTTATAGATGCTACGGCAGTTATTCAAATTCTCTTTGTAGCCATTTGACTTCTAGATTCTATGGTGCAATTTGATAGCTGCTATGACAATTAGCGGGGAAGTATAACCATTTCCTTTTTATTTGCTATGTTAGTTCTATGTTGCTTCATGTTGTGCGGCCTGCCCTTTCCTTAATTGACTAGCTATAACTCTAACTTTCAAGAAACTCCTCTGCTTTGGAATTCAACTTTCTGATCAGTGTATAATTTTTATCTGATGGTTGTGCAACAAGTTTGCTTCAAAGAATATTGCCACCAGAAATTAGTTTAGAAGTGCATGGCTAAATTATTGTCTAAACTTGAATAGTTGAAGCTCATGTTATCTTGGGTTTAACAAGTAAAAAAGTGCTCGACTCTGATAACTAGCCATAGCTGAACCTAGGCCTTCTGATAAGAGTGTGCTTGAGTCAATTGCTGGAATTAAACTTCCTAGAGGAGAAGGCATTTGCACTAGAGTGCCTCTCATCACGAGGCTCCAAAATCACAGGGAGACCGAGGTTTACTTGGAGTACAATGGAAATTTGGTTCCAACCGATGAAGCTCACATTGCAGATGTCATTATTCTCGCAACTAATGAGATTGCTAGACATGGTAAGGGCATATCCGATATCTCTTCAAAACTTATAGTGAAAAAGAATGGTGTTCCAGACTTAACGATGGTAGATTTGCCTAGAATAACTAGAGTTACAGTTCTCGGACAAATCGAAGATATGCTTGAACAAATTTCAGGTTTTATAATGGCGTATATAACACCAGAGAAAAGCATAATGAATTGGAAATGAATTGGTCTTCCTGTTAATATTTGTGTTTCTGCATTTCTTTCCTCTTGTGATGTTCTGCAGATGCAGTTGTCATATGGATTATCTGTGGAAGTTTGAATGTCTCAGCTGAGGATAATACCACTGGACAGAAGAACAAGATTACCATCACAAATGACAAGGGCAGATAATATGAGGAACATAGTGAAGGATGAGAAGATTGCGTCCAAGGTGTCCGCTGATGACAAGAAGAAGATTGAGGATGCCATTGAGCAAGCCATCTAATAGCTCGATGGTAACCAACTTGCTGAGGCTGATAAGTTTGAGGAAAAAATAAAAGAGTTTGAGAGTATTTGCAACCCAATTATTGCAAAAATATACTGGGGAGCAGGTGGTGACATAAGTGTTGGCATGGATGATGACGGTCCTGCATCTAGCGGCAGAAGTAGTGCTGAGATTGAGGAGGTAGACTAAGTTAGTAGTGCTTAATATTGTTTTGATTCTTAATTTTAAAGACCTACAATTTTTGTTTCAAAGATTCTGCGTAGCAGTTGGTTTATGGCAGAAACTTTATGACTATCATTTTCTTTTTGCAATCAGGTACAATCTTTTATTTCATAATAGTATTTCGACACCTCAAAAAAGAAAAAAAATTATATTGAATTGAACATATCTGGTGAATTTCCACCAAGTGGGATCTGGGGAAGGTAAAATGTACGCAGTCCATACCGCTACCTTCGAAGAAGTAGAGAGGTGGTTTTCGATAGACCCCCCAGATAAAGACCATGATACTATTTATAAATACATATATTGATCAGAATAATCTTTCACCACAAATTTAATTGTCTTGGCACCACAGAGCACTCATATAACTTAAAAGAAAAATCTTCTCCACGAAAGACTGAATCTATCCACCAAGACTTGAACAGACGAGAACCCACCTAGTGTTTTTTTTGCCTGCACTGTCCATTTACAATAGTTTGGATCCAAATATTGGCAAATGAGACAGCAATGGCGACAAAGACCATGACAGTAGGTTGACACATTTATTTCTACTACAACAATTATCGTCTTTCTTTTTTTTTTGTCCATTTTTCTACATCTTCATTGCATGTTTGGTACACTTCTCTTGGTTCTCTATAGTTGTTTATGGGATAAAGGAAATTTTTTTTTTTTGCAAGATTGAAGATTGGTTTTGTGTGTGTAGAGGAGTTTTATGCTAAGTTCTTGGATTTATCTTCAAGATTGAGTATTTGTTCTGCTCATTAAATTTTGGTGCCTTTTTCTTGGTTTGCTCTTGTTGTTTAGGTGCTAAAGGAACTATCTTTTTCAAGATTCTAGATTGATCTTGTGTTTGCTGAGTACTATTTAGGCTAGATTCTTGAATTATCTCCAAGATTGAGTATTTGTGCTGCTTATTGTAAAACACAAGTGGCCAAATCCTCCCAGTCCTCTTGTCCAGGAAAGCCAACATTATACTTTCATAATCTCATCTTGTATCTTTTGCAATGGCGTGACCCAGAGGAATGTTATCCCTCTTCTGGTACTCATTAACGATTATCTTCAGATCGACCTTAGCTCTTGTTGCGATAACTCTGGCCAGATGATCTTCTGTCCCTCTCTAGTTAATTGCATCACAAGCTTGTAAAACAAATCAATAGTGAAGAAAGTCTGCTGTAAGACGTTCTGAATGAAAGGAAAGCGAAGAAGAGCTCCAGTTCTTTTGTCATACTTCATGAGTATCTTCACGAGCCCTATAAGATAAAATAGAAATATATCAGAATAGATCATCACCGAATCAAGTTCGACCTTTAAGGTTTTTAGCACTGAACTCATACTAATACTATTATGGATTTAGATGTAATATTAGTTCACAAATATCATCTATAGACCACATTGAAAGAACTTGAGATGAACCCATTGCCAAAGAGCTACATCTTTCAATGCTCATCGCTACCTATGAGATTATAAAGTGACGTATGATGTCACCATCTTGGTGCACAATAATCAGACAATCACAGTAGATACAAACGTACAACAAAAGCCTGAAACGTTAATTCTTGTGCATTTACAGAGACTTCTCAGAGGCGCCCATAAAATTCTAAGGTGTAACTAATTTTCACATTCAAAGAAACAATCAAAATTATCAGTATAGTTGAGGGAACTCTAATTTTTCAGCGAAACTCTCTCCCCATGGCATCTTAATGATCTCATCATTACGATCCTTCGCCTTTGCCATAATATCTTGCAAATCCTGTTATCAATTCACAAGACATGTCAAATACAAGATCAAAATTTAACAAGACCTTGCTGAATCATTCTTTATTTTTCGAGAAGTAACGATCTTTTTCCTCCTTATTGGAAACAACTAGATGCATAACCAATAGTTAATGTGAAGTACATCTGTGGCCAATGATTTATTTGTATCCCAGCACAACTAAAAACAACAATTACAATCAAATGTTAAAATGGGTACCTCCAACATTAGACCTTTTAATACCCAACTCCCCTTTCATGTATAGAGTAAACCCATCTATCGTTTTCTTCGTTGATTGATGCGGTGGCTTTAATAAAACTCCATCTTTCGGAATCCACCTATTTTTTCAACTTTTTCAGCTTTGTAACGGCTATTCCACTTTATTATTCTTATTTTTCGAGTTCTTCCCCTTTTCAACTATAATTCCGTTGATTTCACTGCTGGAATTTTTGAATTCAGAGAAGAAATTGAAAGTGGATTTTCCATTTCTCTAGAGTATAACTGTTGCACTTGCACGGTTGAAAATACAATGTACAAAAAAGAATTCAAGAAGGACTAAGGAAGGGTAATTTGGTAAACAAACATATTTTTATAAAAATTATATAAATATATATTATCTTTAACGCATCAAATCAAACGTTGTGTAAAAAATAATGTATGTATAACTAATACCATTATTATTAATAATTGTATTAATGATACAAGTATTACTAATACACCTTATTCAGCATTATTCTTATACATTGTACCAAACGGCCCCTAAATAAACACCTAACTACAAAACCTCATTTACAATACCGAGACTTCTCTGATATATAGTTTGTGGTCATATATCACTTGGGACATCCATATGAGGAGATAAACCTAAGGATCTATTCCTATTTAGAAGACTCATGGGTTTAATAAGCTCATCAAGATCATACAGTTGGATCTCTGTGGGACCACTCTCAGAAAGTGGTGTTTCCTTACTTCTTTGATCAATAGTCTGTTCCTCTTCATCACTATCATCATCTAGGCTAATAAAATCAACAAACCATCCTTCTTTATAGAATATGTCATTTCTCCTTCTTCAATCGATCTTGCAGTTTCTTTTTATTTTCATCGATTGATGATTTACTCATATTGTAATTTGTTGTCTTAAGCAAATATGAACTGTCGCTTTGTTTACCGTTGGAGAAAGTGTAACCTAATATATCAAATGAAAAAGTAAATGGCAGGAAGAATTTAATCCATTTAGCCTCCTACATTAAAATTTAAATAAATTTATTTTAAAAAAGAGAAAATACCCTATTACCCCCCTGAACTATACCCAAAATGGTTGTAACACATCTCAACATAAAGGGGGTCCTATTACCCTTGAACTAATTAAAAGTATAATTTTAATACCCTTCATGTCTACGCGGCACACACATGTCTACGCGGCACACACATGTGCCTACGTGGACACTTCAGCGTGTTGTGCCACGTAGGCACTAAGGGTGTCAAAATTATACTTTTAATTAGTTCAGGGGGTAATAGAACCCCTTTAAGTTGAGGTATGTTTCTTCCGTTTCGGGTATAGTTTAGGGGGTAATAGAGTATTATCTCTTTAAAAAATAATACTTCCTCCATTTAAAAAAGAATGACCTACTTTTCTTTTTAGTCTGCTTCAAAAAGAATAACCCCTTTTCTTTTTTAACAACTTTTTAATTTCAACTTTCCACATCACATGTTTAAGACCACAAGATTAAAGGGCATTTTGGTACATTTAACATTTCTTTAATTTAACACCACAAGATTCAAAAGTCTTTTTTATTTTCTTAAACTTCATGCCAAGTCAAACAAGGTCATTCTTTTTTAAAAGAAGAAAGTATATTGTTATTCCTATTTTACCCTCATAAAAAAATTATTAAAAGAATAATTTTACTACTTTGTAAGAAAATAAAGAGATTAAAATGTAAATTATAAGAAAAAATAGAATAGGGTGTAAGTCAAAAACGATACCACGCATTATGGATTTATGGTGCAAATTGCAATGAACCCGAGTAATTGTCCAGTTGGGAGTCCAAAAGGACGTGTGCTGCTTAAGGCCGTATATGCGGGGTTTTTTTTTTTTTTGGTATTTGAAATTTATGTTCTTAATTTGAATAAAGTAGTTCATAGAGGCTATAAGAAAAAATCTAAGAAATAAGTTTTAGCAATCTCCAAAACTAAAATCTTGAGGTAGCTGGTAAAATTTATCACACCCCTTTTTGAACCAAAAAGATTGTTGATTTTAAAGTTCAAAAAGACTTTTTATTAGTAAAGTGACAAAATAAAGATTTGTTTCGAAAAAGATTCATTTTTTTAATTAAATTCAGAATCGTCACTTGACATAATTCGGTGTGCCAAATCACCTTTGAAAAATATTTTTCAAAATGATTTGACTCTTTAGACTGGTTTATAATCATAGATTCCGATTAAGAAATTCTGTTGACCGACGAAAAGGTGTTAGACACCCCTCGATCTTGTGGTTTGACCACGGTCGCTTTGTGGAGCGAATCAGCTATTCGACACTAAGAGTGTACAAACCACATAAAACACACAACAATTAAACAAACACAAACAAAACAAATTCCAAAAATATAATATCCAATCCAATTATACAGTCCCAAAAATAGAAAAAAATATGAAAATGTAAACCTACACTAATACTGAACTACGCTCCAATATTTTACCCAATGCCTCGAGCCTTCGTCAGAAACGTCCTCCGAATACAAAATACCTCAGGACATTCCCTGGTCAAACGATCCATTTGATCCAAAAAGCAATAAAACTAAGTCATTCAACACATGTTTCAAGCATTCAATATTCCACAATTCCTAAATTTGCCTATTCAAACCTACTATTTGCCTACCCAATTTGACTTATCATGATACTATCACGTTTCATATGTTAATTTTTAATTCCCACCTCCAACATCGTTTTTATCAATCACACCATCAAAATTATTCAAATTCATTCCTCATACCACCGAAATCACATCGTCAATTACATAATCATAACATCAAAAACATCAAACAATCATAATCACCCAACACATAATCACATCATCAATCCAATAAATTAAAGTAAAATAGAAAGACAGAGTTAAAGGAATGGACCTTTTGAGTATTTCGAGAAGTTATGACGAGAATAAAATAGATGTTTGGAGCCTCAAAGAATACCAAACCTCAACTCCCAAATCAGTTATGATTCAGTTCGAACTGCGATAGACTCGAAATCCGACTCGAATTAGCAATTTCACGAAAAACAGATGAATCCCAAAAATAAAAATACGAACAAACTGAGTCTGGTAGACGAGATTTTAGAATTTTACACTTGAATTCGATCAAAGGACGATCTATAAACCAATTCCGGAAAAAATGTTCGCCAAAAAAATAGTCAAGAAGCCGAAAAAACAGTTGACATCGGAAAATTCGATGCCAGCCGGATTTTCGCCCAACCATTTCTCAATTTCTCTCCGTTTCTATTCTTCATTCTCCTGATTTCGCTCTCTCATCTTTGATTCCCTCTCGCATCTCTCTTTTTTCATCATCTTTGTGTGTGCACGTGTGATTTTTGTGCGTTTAATTGGGGGTTCGAAAAGGAAAAAGAAAAAAGGAAGATGATGGTCCCTTCTTTTTTCTTCTGCATCTATACATTCTCTAAAAGGAAGAAGAGAATCCAAAACCTTCCCCTTTTGTGCCTCCCCCCTTCCTGTGTTACTATGTGTGTATATATAAATTATGAGTGGGAAAAAAAGTGCCCAGGGTGGGGTAGGGTTTGTGGGTATGAGGTTAGGGGGTTGGGTAGGGTAGTGGTGAGGTGTAAAAATTAGTTAGGATAACAGAATATTAGGGATTAGAGATTTAATTTGTTAGATTTGGTTATTATTTGTCTCCTTGTGGAGAAGGTGTAGAATGGGTGAGGGTACGTGGTAAGGTGAACTAGAATTGAATAAAATCAAATTTCGGGAGGGATAAAATTAAGTGTCTACAAAGTTATTTCATATGACTAAGAAATCGTGGGCTATAATAAATTGTTGCGGTTTGGTCTTTCTCCAAAATCCACACATAGCAAGAGTGTTAGTGCACTAGGTCGTTTTAATCTCCACATTAGCTTGAGACAAATATTACTCCCTCCATTTCAAAAAGAATGACCTAGTTTAACTTGGCACAAAGTTTAAGAAAATAAAGAAGACTTTTGAATCTTGTGGCCTTAAATTAAAGTTGTGTCAAATATATCAAAATGCCCTTTAATCTTGTGATTCTAAATATGTCATGTGGAAAGTTGAAATTAAAGTATTGCCAAAAAGGGAAAGGGATCATTCTTTTTTAAACGAACCAAAAAGGAAACTAGGTCATTCTTTTTTAAACGGAAGGAGTATATATTAACTAAGTAATCTAAAAGTTTTATTTTTGCATGTTAAAAAAATACTTAATTTTCTTTGAATTCAAATATTTGGTAATATAATAATGTTTATCATAACATTTACTAAGCATAAGGGTGTCAAATGGGCCGGGCTGATCCGATTGAGCCCGGCCCACTTATAAAAATCAGTCCAACTTAACCTGGTCCGGTAAGCCCTAGGGATTTAGGGTATCGATTTTCGGACCAATTTTTTTATTGATTTGGGCCCGATAAATTCGGCCTGGACCAAGCCCAGTTAGGGCCCGCCGGTTAACCGGCCCGACCCGAACCGATAATTTTTTTTTTTTTTTTTTAAATTGAATTTAACTATAACTTAGTTTTAATATATTATTAATTTACAATCAAGTATTATTAATTCATATATGTATATATATATATCTTCTATAGATGTATATATTTAACGTATACATGTGTATATACTTTATAAATTAATATATAACTATATATATAATTATATATTGTAGTATATATATATTGTAGTATATTTTATTTAAAGTAGTACACATATATTGAATGGTACGTATATTTGTGTATATATCTTCTATAGACATGTATATTTAATGTATACATGTGTATATGCTTTATAAATTAGTATATAACTATATATATATTGTAGTATATACATATATTGTAGTATATGTTTTACTTAAAGTAGTACACATACATTGAATGTTGCATATATGTGTGTATATATCTTCTATAGACGTGCATATTTAATGTATACATGCATATATATTTTATAAAATAGTATATAACTATATATATATATTGTAGTATATGTTTTACTTAAAGTAGTACATATACATTGAATGTTGCATATATTTGTGTATATATCTTCTATAGACGTGCATATTTAATGTATACATGCGTATATATTTTATAAAATAGTATATAACTATATAACTATATATATATATATATTGTAGTATATACATATATTGTAGTATATGTTTTACTTAAAGTAGTACATATATATTGAATGGTGCATACATTTGTGTATATATCTTCTATAGACGTGCATATTTAATGTATACATGCGTATATATTTTATAAATTAGTATATAACTATATATATATTGTAGTATATACATATATTGTAGTATATGTTTTACTTAAAGTAGTACATATATATTGAATGATGTGTATATTTGTGTATATATCTTCTATAGACGTGCTTATTTAATGTATACATGCATATATATTTTATAAATTAGTATATAACTATATATATATATATATATATATATATATATATATATTGTAGTATATATATATATATATTGTAGTATATACATATATTGTAGCATATGTTTTACTTTAAGTAGTATGTATATATTGAATTGTGCGTATATTTGTGTATATATCTTCTATAGACGTGCATATTTAATGTATATATGCGTATATGTTTTATAAATTAGTATATAACTATATATATATATCGTAGTATATACATATATTTTAGTGTATGCTTTACTTAAAGTAGTACATATATATTGAATAGTGCGTATATTTGTGTATTTATATCTTCTATATACGTGTATATTTAATGTATATATGTGTATATGTTTTATAAATTAGTATATAACTCTACAATATATTTATACTTATATATATTTTAGTATATATATGTTGTAGTATATGCTTAATTTAAAGTAGTACGTATAGTCGTATATATTGAATGTTGCATATATATGTGTAATTGTGTATATGTGTATATATTTTTTGCATTCTAATGTAGTATATACTGTATACATAATGTATATATATTTTTTAACGTATTTAAAATGTATATAGGTGGGTATATATTGTGTATATGAAATTTTTTATTTTTTTTTAAATTTTTGACCAGGTTTGACCGAATTTTTAATCGGGTTTAGGTGGGTTAACCGGGTTGTGTAAAGTGGGCCGGGTTAGGGTGGTTTTGAAATTTTTACTGTTGAGCCCAGCCGGCCTAGCCCACTTAACCCCCAATCCGGACCCGGACCGACCCACAACCCGATTAATTTAATAGGGCCAGTTCCGTGTTCGCCGGGCTGGCCCACTTGACAACTATAACTCAGCATTAGTTGATATTACACATGCTTTATTCTTATTCTATATTTTGGTTATAAACATAAAACTCACGAAATAACCTAATTTATTTTTTTTGCGTGTTCAAATAATACTCAATTTACTTTGAATTCAAATAGTATGTTAATATAATAATATTTATCAGAATATTTACTCAATGTTAATTGATATTACACATACATTATTCTTACTAGTTTAGATGTACGGGCCTTGCGCGTGTACCTCACTTTAATGAATTCAAACATTATATTAAATATGATATTTGTTTAAATAATAAAGATGAATATAATAATTAAATTTAATATCTTTTGAGTATGTAAAGATGGAGAATTTATTTATTAAACCTAACCTTTACCAAAAATATTTTTATAAGTTGATTGACATTCATCTATCATTTGTAAATTGCAACAAAACAATACAATGATAGAGACATCAAAATAATATAATTAAATCTAATCTTTGCACACAAAAAAATTTTCAAAGTCATCCGACACTCTCATATATCACCTGTAAACAATAACAAAATAATACTATAATAGATATCTGAAAATAATACAACTAAACCTAACATTTTAATAAAAAAATTCTTCAAAGCCAACCAACATTTAGCTATCACCTGTAAACTGCAACAAAATAATACGATAATATTGATATCAAAACAATACATTAAACTTAAATTTTACAAACAAAAATTTCTCAAAGCCGATCGAGATTCATCTACGAACTATAACTAACACAATATAACAAACTAACAGAGATATTATGATAATATAATTAAACCTAATTTTTACCTTAAAAACTTTTTCAAAATCGACCCACATTCATCTAGCATCTGTAAATTAACATAAAATAAGAAGATAATAAAGATATCAAAAAAAATACAATTAAACCTAACCTTTACGCAAGAAATTCTTCAAAGCCAACCGACTTTCATCTATGACCTGTTAACTATGAGAAAACAGTATGATAGTGATCATAAAACTTCGATTTTGTTCGAAATAATTCTTTTCTGAGTGAAAATTTTGATCCTAAAGAATGTTTTTGAACGAAAACAAAGAAGATATATATATATATATATGTTGAATTCTATTATGCTAACAAAAACAGTGAAGAAGTTGACGATTAGAAAATCAAACATCAACCAATCTAGACACGAAATCAAATCAAGTTAGTTGAACATCAATAATATTCTCCCAATAGGCATAGATTATAGATATAGATTATAGATATAGATTATATATTTTAGAAGTCAATATTATATTTAATATTATAAGAATAATAATATAATAATTAAAGAAAAAGATGAAATGATAATTTTATCTATTATGAAAATGTTTAATGAATGTCAAAAAATTCAAAGAGTGATTTTAAAACTATTTTATAGAATTGAATTGGGTACTCTTTTTTCAGTTACTGTGTTCTTTTTTTTTTTTTCTTTTCAAAGAGAAAACCTTAATTAGATATTTTTTTCTTTACCAGAAATTTAGGGCAAAAACAAAAACCATTTTTTTAAGTCCTTCGACCCTTTTCTTGGGGTAGAAGGTCACGCACAATAAAATATCAAATAAAATATTACCATAAATTTTGAAATTTTGTTATAAGTAGAAGAACTTTTTATTTTTCAGTTAATGTCTTTTTTTAAAATTTTAGAAAGTATCTTAATTAGATTTTGTTTCCTTACAGTGATTTAGGACAAAAACAAAATCTTTTTTTAAGTCAATCAACACTTTTTTTTGGTAAAAGATCACGCAAAATAAAATAACAAACAAAATATTACCATAAGTTTAGAAATTCTGTTATAAATAGAAAATCTTCACTATTTAATTTTTAATATATTTATTATTGTCATTAATTTTGATGACTTCTAATAAGAAAAGGTTTTACTATAAATATATTGAATTGATTTTCAACACTTAAATATAAGAAAAAAATTGGGAAAAAATGATTTTGTCTAAAGAAAATACTTTTATTGAAGGGAAAAAAATTCAAATCACTTTTCGTCTTCACATTTTTAATATATTTCTTCACTATTTCATTTTTAATATATTTATTATTGTCATTAATTTTGATGACTTCTAATAAGAAGAGGTTTTACTATAAATATATTGAATTAATTTTCAACACTTAAATATTATAAAAAAAATAGGAAAAAGACGATCTTGTCTAAAGCAAATACTTTTATTGAAGGACAAAAAATTCAAATCACTTTTTCTAGAGTTTTCACACTTTTAATATATTATAGATATAGATTCTATCTTTCGTTCACCTTTTTTCTTATAAACATAAAATTCATGTGCAATGCATGTACACTAAACTAATTATTAAAAAGAAGAAGAAGTACAACTTCATGAAAAATAATAGGAAATTTGCCCTCATGTGAAAAAGAAAATAAGTTTCAATTTGAAAGTTTAACTTTTACTTTTGAAAGTGTTTAGTGTTTATGAAGCTGCCTCTTTCTGTGTCTACCGTTGCTTCGAAATCAACATTTACTTTCAATAATAGCTTTATCTGAACCATTCTTTTTCTATCCATATCAACATCTCGTGAAGAGGAGCTGAGTGGGGTATGATTGGGCTGTGGAGTTCTAGTGAAAATGTGAATGGGAAATAGAGAAAAGGAAATGGTGGAAAGGTGAAATATATGTTCACTTTATAATAGGAACGTTCTCCCATTGTCACGATCCGAACTGCGACCCTAATCACAACGGACATCCTAAAGAAATGAAGGCCCGAGATGACCCCTTAGCATTATATCATAAGTATAGTAATAATTAAAGTTGCACAAGTAGACACATGAGATATGAAATTCAACGTACACAATGAAAAAAAGTCAAGTCTCGAAATATAACATGAAAACATTTACTTGACTCTGTCTACGGAGCCTCTAACAATATGAATAAAAATCTTATTCCGGAACACGACCCCGACATATATCATAAAACTAAAATAAACCAGCTCTAACAGTAAGAAATAAACATAGCCCTCCAAAATATAGATGGCTCACCACTTCCTAGTTGCCATCCCGAGTGAAATTCTAATGTTGAATCGAATCGTGGGGGTGAGCTTTGGAACCTACATCATGAAAGGATGTAGCATCCAAGGATGATCAGTACGATGAATATTGGCATGCAATCCACGACAAAGGGAACTAAACCAGTTTAATAAATAGTTTTTAAAATTCATGTCATAAGCTCAAAACGAATATAATAAGTAGTAAATGACGAAGAATGTAAACAAACCATAATCATTTGAAAACATTACTTCTGGACTATGTAATTTATACCGACATTAAGTAATCTACGGGCTATATGGGTCTGGTACTCCCCAATCGGTAGAGCCTTAATCCATGTTAGCCGCATTTATGACGTAGTCATATTTTTGGTCATCATTTGTAAACATAACTACATAATACTATGTGAAGCAAACAAACAACGGTCATACTTTGTCAAGGACAAGACCTCCCACGTCGGCAAACGCAGTTTCTAGTGTTAGTCACAAGAACCACACCTTCTTGGTGCAACTACACCATCCTCTTTGAGCCAACTTAAAATATTTTTCCTTGCTTTTATTTATGGAATCTTTCACTAAGGCATTCACATTCTATACCGTTATATCAAGACTTTCAAGCAATCCTTAACATGCCAAATCATTTTCATATAATATTTTAGACTCCTAAATTTGTCTTTCAATTCATAGACAGAGCCCCCAAGGTCTTTCAAACCATTTAACATTTCATCTTTTTATACCACACATTATTCAAAAGACGGAGTAAACATGATAATTCCATGAAAAACAAGTTTGAAATGAGTTGAGGGTCATATTTTCATCATGCACAATCTTAAAAGTTGTGAATCCATGTTAACAAGTTCATTATTTTATATAATGTATTTACAGCTCAAAACCCATTAATAATGCTTTTAAAAACCCATAAAACAAGAGGAGAAATCAATATAAGGCTTTTCACAATAATATCCTCAACCCTAGTTTAAAATTACCAATTGAAACATACACAAGAATAGTTAAAATCCATAATTTATGATAATAATAGTGTAGGAAGTGTTCAACATGCCTTTTTGATGGAAGAAATTAGAGAAAATCTTGAATACTTAACCTTGGGGATTGAACCCTAACTTGAAATTGATATGAAGACTTAATTGACTTGTATTGATTTCCATATCCTTGATGATGAATTTGGTAAGAAAACGTTGAGAAGAAACCATAATCTTTGACCCTTCTTGAAACTTTAGGATTGGGAGTTTGGGATTTTTGGGAGAAAATAGAAATGAGAGATTTGAAAATGATTCTTATAGTTTAGGATGATTTTGAGGATTAAAAATGAATTGGAGAAGTCACACGGGGTGAAAGGACCATTTTTGCCCCTAATTTAATAAGAGAATAGAAAAATTTTAGGTCTGGAAATTGGAGCTCCAGTCGCTCGTGCGACCAATCGCACACTTTGTATAGCGTCTCACTAAAACACTTATAACTTCTTACTTCAAATTCGAATTGATGAGAGGTTAGTTGAGTTGCAACAATGATTTGAAGATCTTTAATTTGGCCATAGTAGTCAATGTAATTCGTTATATACTAGGAGTAATGGTCACTGTAAGTTGACCCAAGTAAGAATGTCTACTATAACTCAATTGGTAGGGAAGTTCTCAACTCAACTTTGAGTTAGGAGATTTTTATAACTCCAATTCATCTCCAGAGATGTTTACCTACTAAAGAATCGATCATCACACTTATATTTAGATAGAAATCATTGGGTTCGGCTCATACATGTAGTAAGGACAGTTCAAATTCTAACCCAAAAATGTGGGGTGTTACACACAAATTGGTGGTAGAAAGAAAAATCCTAGTTCTTAAGTATAGAAGCACCCATTCATATGAATAATGAGACAAAAATAAGACAAGCCTCGCGCTGTCGTTGCTCGCTCAGCTTCGACTTTAAATCGATCGAGAGATTATCTTTTTTGATAAAATTTATTTGAAAGTTGTGAGTGAAATATTCTCCATTTACTGAAGCACACGAGCATGTGCGGACGTATATTACAACGCAACTCAAAGAGATGCAAACCTTAGAGGTACTGTGTGAAAACGAGAACGTGACCTGTGGACATAGGTCACCATCTATGAATGCATATGGGGTCCACAAGTGGCACAAAAGTTCCAGTTTGCAGGCGCATGTGGATCTGATGGTCTGAAATAGTGTGATTTTAAGAATCATTGCTTCTTTTTTGAAGCACCACCTTTTGGTTATAAAAACCTAAATTTTACCTCAGGTATAAGCACAAAAATTTTGAAGGGAAATACTTCTTTTTCTTGAAAAACTCAAGTGTGATTTACGAATGTTGAGTGCAATTATTTTGTGATAGAGTTTGAGGTTCCACAATTCTGTCAATTGAGGTTCCACAATTCTGTCAATTTGATTTATTTATTCAAGGATATATTCTACAACCACATGTACTTTAGTGGAGTATTTTCCTTTAGGACATACTGTCAATTCGGTGGATTTGAACATTCTAATCTTCATCTCTTTACAAATGTTTGGTTTTGCTATTTTTGTAGAAAATAGTTTGAACTTTATTTTATTGTTGTTCATAAGTTCGGTTGAACTGATCGTTAAAGTTCAAAGTTGTAAATGCAGAGTTACAACTTTATTTGATTGTTCATATATTAGTTTGAACACATGTTCAAAGTTATTGTTGGAAAATATAGATTTTATTAAACTCAAAAAACAACAATCTTAAGGAAAATATTAAGTACTTTTGTAATATGTATTGGGACTGATTTTGAGGAGACTAAATTATTGGAATTTTCTACTCCCTTGGTTGGATGAATATAAAACTTCACGGATAAATCAATGTGGAAATTCAGTTTGGAGAATATAAAAATTTCAGTGTTTCATTGAACTTTCCACATTGGTTTTTGGAGTTTAAAACTTTTGGGTTTCACTCTATTTGAATTTAATTCTGATTTAAAGTCATAAAGACTTCATCACATTTCAAAGTTCATTCGTTTATGATTTGAAGATATAAAAACTTCATCGTTGACTAGAAACAAGTTGGTTAAAGGCTAAAGTCTTTATTGTTAGTATTCTGAAATACTAAAGTTTTGTCAAAGATTGTTAGAAAAATGAAGAATGAAACTGAACAATAAATTAATTCGATTGTGAATGGTGTTGTCCCAATGGCAACCAATGTTACGTCATTAAGTCATTTAGATGTTGCTTCAACAGTTGACAAACAAACCAAAAATTCTTTTTGCGATGAACTTCAAAGAATAACAACAAATGATTTTTTTAGCTTACTAAACTTGAAATGCAATGATTAACAAGTAGAGATCCTCATATTATTGAAAAAGGAACATTTTAAAACCAGTTATCTAGTTTGGAAGATCTTTTGATTCATCTCAAGATAAAACAGGATTATGAGTTCTATGAGAAATCAACAAGGATAGTTGCAAATCTTTTTAAAGATAATGGTACACATAATAAGAAAAGGAAGAAGTCTTATGACCAAGAGAAAGAGAAGAACAAGAAAAGGCTCAACGGGAAGTGCCACAATTATAGTGATGTTGACCATAAAGCTTTAAATTATCTAATTCTGAATAAGAACAAGAAAAAAATTTAGAAAGACATGTTGAAAGAAACTAAAGAGATTGAAAATCTGTGTGCCATGATCACTGAATTCATTCAAGTTGGAAATCCCAATGAATGGTGATTTGAATCTGGAGACAGTAGACATATTTGTGCGGATAAAGATGCTTTTGCTACTTATGATACCACTGGTCCCAAAAAAGTGATCTTCATGAAAAATAATGTAATAGTCAAGGTTGAAGGAAGTAGGGAGATATTTCTAAAAATGACTTCCAGGAAGGTGTTGACTCTCAACAAAGTTTTCCATGTTCCTACTATTTTAGGAAGAACTTAGTGTTGACAACACTTTTTATTACAAATGAATTTAAGTGTATTTTTGTTTTGGAGAAAGTTGTAATAAGCAAGAATGAAATGTTTATAGGAAACGACTACCTCAATGAAGGCGTTTTCAAACTTGATGTAATGATTGTTGAAATGATGAGGCTTCTTCTTACTTTCTCAAGTTAAATGATTTGTGGAATACTAATTTAGGATATTTCTATTACAAAACCTTGTAAAAATTAATTAATTTTGAAGTTTTGCCTAACTTTAGGTGCAATAGATCTAAATGTCAAATATGTGTTGAATCAAAGTATGCTAAGAATCCGTATAAGTCTGTTGAAAAGAATTCATATTCCTTTGACTTAATTCACATTGACATTTTTATATGAAGTCAACACCATCTCGTGGTGGGATAAAGTATTTCATAACTTTTATTGACGATTGTAGTAGATATTGTTATGTTTATTTGTTGAAAAGTAAATATAAAGTAAGAAATATTTAGGTAATATAAAACTCAAGTTGGAAACCAGTTGGATAAAAAAATTGAAATGATAAGAAATGATAGGAGTGGAGAATATGAATCTCCTTTTACATAGGTATGTTTGAAAAATGGAGTTTTCCATCAAACTACTACCCCACTCACGTTAATAAAATGGGATTATGGAAAGAAAAAATCGAACTTTGAAAAAAATGATGAATAACTTACTTATAAGTTCAGGTTTATCACAGAACTTATGGGGGAAATCTATCCTTACAACTACTCAAATACTCAATTGAGTGCCACATAGAAAGACACAATCTATTCCATATGACAAATGTTATCGAAGAAAATCCAACTTGAAATATTTTAAAGTGCGGGAGTATTTAGCTAAAGTCCAAGTTCCTATACCCAAAAGGACGAAATAGGGCCAAAGATTGTGGACTATGTTTTCATCAGATATGATTTAATAGTAATGTATGTTGAGTTTTGGTTCATAAATCTGAACATTCAGATATTCATGATATTATGACAATTGAATAACATAATGTTGAGTTATTTGAACATATTTATCCATATAAGACTATACATGAGCTGTCTAGTAAATAGGCTAAATGACCTAAGAATCAACTAAAGGAGAATATACTTAATGAAAATCCAAGGCATAGTAAGAAACAAAGAAAATCAACTTTATTCATATCTAATTTTGTGACATTTTTTCTTGAAAATGACCTTCAAACATACAAAGAAACTATGTTTTCTGGGGATTCTTCCTTTTCGAAAAAGGCTGTCATAGTAAGACTGATTTAATCTTGAGAAACCATACTTGGGAGTTGGTTGTTCTTCCTTTAGAAAATAAACCTTTAGATTATAAATGGATCTTCAAAAGAAAAACGAAAGATGATGGTATTACTAATAAAATACACAACAAAACTTATTGTGAATGACTTTAGACAAAAAGGACTTGGTTATTGTGACATATACTTGCCAAGGATGACATCCATTCAGATGTTAGTTATATTAGCAATGGTAAATGGTCTTAAAATCTATCAAATGGATGTGAAAAAAACTTTCTTGAATGGAGAATCGGAGGAAAAAACTTACATAGAACAAATCAAGGGTTTTACGATGGAATTACTAAACCCTGCCAGTAGGTAAGCTGAACCATAACTCGAAGCTAAATGTAATGGGTTAAATTGGTGGAAATGCCCCCAAAAGGGCGAAATAGACAATAAAGAAAGAAATAACAAAGCAATAGGATAGTCTAAAAGATAGTCATAATATAGAAAACCATCCAATGGCCTGGTACAGCAGTACAAGAGTTACTATATAAATACAACCCAAGTTCTAAAATAGTCAATACCATCCTGTCTCAAAACTAAAGACTAGACATAAATAAGATAGAAAGAAATGGAGCGATACGACTCCAAGAGATCATCCTATCTCCAAAAACACAACACAATCATCGAATTAGCGGCAGCAACTAGTACTCAGATCTGGACTAAAAAGTTACAGAAGTGTAGTATGAGTACAAAAACATGGGTAATCATTAGGCATCATTGTCCGTCTGAGCTAAATCATGATATAAATATAATAAAATATGAGATAACATAACTAAGTCAAATATCATTTACACAAATGATTAAAAAAACTGGAATGATAACATAAACACTTGCAATTACAACTAAAAATTAAGGCAATAAATGCAAAAAAGTAAATAAACCAACCCAGAGGGTACAATTAAGTAAAGCATAATTGGAATTACCATTCATTTACAACAATACCAATACAACTAGAATTCATTTGTATCATGTCATACTATCACCATTTCCTATTTTCAGACTAGAAGTGTCATCTATATTCTCAATATCATACTCCATTGACTCACTTGAACCTGTTATTTTATAATCAATGTCAGAAGTAGTAGCCGAACTCGAATAATCATTGTCTGAACTTGAACCAGAAAATATATCATCATAGTCATAATCAATTCTTACACTCGAATCGGTAAGTATATCATCAATGCCATAGTCATTATCTGAGCTTGAACTAGTAGTTATATGATTAATATCATAATAATCTTTCCAACTTGAATTGGATATATATGTCATCAACATCATCATCAATATCTGGAAATAAACTGGTAAGCATATATATATATATATATATATATATACATATATAGATATCATCGTTATCATCCTCTAAATCATGATCTATAGCAGAATCAATATTATAACCAATAAACATCAACTCTTAATATCAACCCATCATAACCATTGAGTACCAAATATTTTCAATACTAATTTAGTAAGCTTTTTCTAGCTGAATCAAAAATGTATAAAAAGGTTATAATCATGAACACAAATATTGGTGTAAGGTGGATCGAAGGGTCCACTTCTAAATTTTTGAAAATCCATTGCAAGGTTAACTCTAACCCAGACTAGGATAAGGAACCTAAATCCAATTTTAGAAGTTAAACAAGCTTTAATTATCCCTAATATAGCAATTCTACTAATGATCTAAGCAATTAAGTCAAATACACCTAAATTATGGTTTACAAATAGCCTAGAATTCCAACTTACCAAAGTATTGTCAATTTCATGATAAACACCTAAAACCTATCCCAAATTTAACATAATATCATATACATACTATGAAATAGCTCAATCTATGAAGAGGAGAAACCTAGCCTACCTAGACATCGAAGAAAGTTTGAAGGATCCGCTAAATCATCAATTTTCCCTTTCGAGGAGCTTCCGCAAGGTGCCACACTATCAAAATCACAATCTACTCATCAACACGAGAGCAATGATACCCATATTGCACCATTGTGATTTGGTTCCAAAAATACTCAAAAATTCCATGTGGGTCCTGTTTACAGAAATTGTATTTTCGAGGCCAACCCAACGTTCCCTTATGATCCGGAGTAATTACCCTAAAAACGGGTGGAATTCGAGCTACATTGATGCAAAAATCAAGTCACCAAGTTTTAGGAATTTTAGGGAAGAAAGGGAAAAATCAACCATAGAATCGAAGAAATCTTACCTTAAATTCGAGGGAAAATCGCGTAACTGATCATTACCCAAGCTCCCAAATCACCCACAAGAGCTATTCCCAAGCTAATCTACTCTTTAGGGTTTAAGTCTTGAGAGAATGATTTAAGAATGAAAAAAAGGGTTAAAAGGGAAATATTTATACCTTTACCAGATGCTTGGGAGTAGATATCACCACCCGACCCCCGTGATCGGGGTATCTTATGGCTGTAAAATAAGTCTCTATCGCAACACATGGTATCACGATCGCGGCACATGTTGGGTACTTCCAGATTGCTATTTGCGGCCCATGGCCTGCAATTGCAGGTTCACCTGAACAACTAAGATTTCGAAATTTCAAAGTCTCCGCCAACCTCTTAAGATTCATCTGAAATATCGTATACACAAATGGACTATGCTACCCTATCAAATTCAATAGTTTGAACTTAATGGTGTATTTAAAATTTCTATTTCAGGTTGTTTCGACAAAAAGTTGGTCCCATATCCAATTTTTCATTATCTTAACCTTTTAACTAATTGGTCGAAATGAGCCTGGGTACCTCGAAACCCAAACCAAAGATCTACCTATTCTAAAATTAATATTTCGAAGCTATTAGAATAGTGAGAATTGGCACACGAGATCATTTTGCAAAAATTTTTGCTTGGTAGCCAATCTGAACCAGTGAAGACTTCAAAATAGGAAATTGTCTCTAAAAAATAAATGAACCACGCAATTATTGAACTGTTAGTCCCAATAAGTCATAAATGAATTGTGAAACTAGATGAAAGATATAATGACAAAAATAAGAAAAAATATGAAAAATGAACTGAAAGATCATTACAATATCCACTACTAAAAGGACTTTCATTTGCGAAAGTCCTGGATTAGGATGTACCTAAAGGCTCGAACAAGTGAGAATACTAGGTCTCCACATCCCGATCTCGATCTCCCAAGTATCCTCCTCTACTGGGTGGTTTCTACACTAAACCTTAACTATAAGAATCTTCCTAGTGCATAACCGCCTAACATCACTAGCCAAAATAAGTGCAGGCTCCTACATCAAAGTCAACTACTCGTCCAACTGGACTAAATCCAATTTAAGCACATGATATGGATAAGGAATCTATCTCTGCAATATGGTAATATAAAAACAATGTATGAAAACAAAACTGAAATAAGATTCAAAAATAAAAAATAATAAATTAAAGGATATGAAGAGAAGATAGATAGATAGACACAAGAAGATAACAAAAGTGCAACTAAAGGGTGCATCAAACCTAAAGACATCCCTTATTGACTACCTACGAGCACCTATATCTTATGTAAACCACAATGGAATTCGATTCCCAAGAAACCAACATTACTAAATAAAAGATCAACATAAGATAATTAAATCTTACCACAAGCTAATCCAAGCTTACCCCCCACTCATTAAGGATTAATCATTCCTAATTCATTAAAGTCTAAGGAAATGAAATGTCTAAGGCACCTATTTATAGTATTTTCCTTTGCACAAATAACCTATTACAAAAACATTCCAAAAGTGGCTATTTTAGAAATAACCGACAAGGGCTCTCTTTATTTCATGGCCATGGCATTCCTGGTCTCCAAGCTATCTTCCATATATGACATTGTTTAATTGGGAGTTCAAAGAAGGACCTCCAAGCAAATTCTTGAATCCTTATGGAGATCATGGCTTTGACCTTCTTGTGTCAGCCTCGAGTTGTATGATAGAAAACATTGACACATATTTTTCTTATATCATCCTTCCTTTCTTGAAAAAAGGATTTGACCTCGAATTCGAACCATGCAATACTTTAGAAGGACAAACAAACACAATATCATCATGGCATGAGGGTTAGAGTTAGCTTAATCAATCATAACATCATGCCAAGGTTGCACGTACTGAAGATATAACCAAGCATTAAAATGATAAATCAAGGGTGTGTAACCCCATAATATAGAAGATACTTGGACATTCAAGAGATTTGGACAATGGAGAAGGCTAGAGGAACCATGGTAACCAATCAACTGCTCATGAAGTCTCAGATGAGTTTCATGTCTCAATAAGCACATAACCCCTCTATAACACTCATCATTGTCGGAGATCCTTCCCTTACTCAACTTTGGTCTCTCAAGTAGATTAGAAATCATCAAGAAAGACTCTTTATTATAGGGATGAGTTACAACAACCCCAACCATTATTTTCGTGTCATCTTGAACAAGCACCAAGTGCGGTGAATAAGAACCATCATATTCCACATGGTCACTGAGGTCAAATAGGGAGAATGACTATCGACATGGGTTTAGCTAACACTCTCCTACCCCAAGAATACCACTAATACAAAGAGTTATACCCTCTAAACTAGCATAAGCATCATCAAAGATATACAGAGTGTCACTACTATTTGATTGACCAACATTTTCAACATCATCATTTACTCGAGGTTCATTTAATACATCACAAATATACTCAAGTGGTGGAATAGGTTCACACAAAATTTGGTCCACATAATTTTCAAAATATAATGTACTATCACTTAACACAATGGCTTTAACACTAGGTGGACACAAATCGATCTTACTATAAGATTTAATTAGGTCATTATTAAATTCAACTAGTGTATCCACACTCTCAACTTGTAAATTATCATCATGAAGTAAAGAGACATTAGGCTTATCTATAGATAAGCTATCACTCCCACTTAGTTGACTACTAGCCTCACAATGATCTTTCACATTTACTAGAGTGCAAGAGTTTGCTTGGTTATCTTGAATTTTTTTTGGAGCATGTCCACTCAAGGGAGATTGAAGGTTGGAGTTACGATAGGGGCATCTCAACATATATGGGGGCCTAAAGAAAAACTTCAACGAGATGCCTCAAACTTTTATTGAAAAATGTAAATTCATATATTATATATATTGTATATAATAGCGCTTGAAGTCTATTTTACTAATTTTTCATATACAAAATTTCAAATATTTTAAATAATACCAATTTATATGATAATTTTTGCTTTTCAAGATTCAAAATTATTGATTTTGACAATTACTATATGTTAGGATTTGCAATGAATTTCCTACTTTACCTGATTTTCTATCAAAATTAGAATTACATTTTTTGTGAAAAAAGTTTTCTTGTTGGAAAGGATCTCTTTTTTTATTAGGTTTCTTCTTTCGTAGAGGAAGGGTTTTTTACTTTTATAAATATAAAATCTGTCTTTTCAAGCCAAAAACACAATAGCATCCACAACGTAGTTATCAAAGAGTTTTGTTTAGGGGGAGATGAGATTTCTCCCAATAGGTTTTATGTTTTTCAATATTTATTTTTAATATAAAGGTCATTTAACCAACCATATCAATAACATGTTTTTAATATTATGTTTTTCTTTGTCATCTGATTTAGTTTGCAAACTTTAAGCTTTCGCATGACGTCCTCTCAATTTTGAACCCAACACTCTAAGCCATAATAACTGTAATTTAAAATACTTCATTTAAGAAAATGAATAATTAGTATGAAAAAAATAACCCATTTAATCCTTGAAATCTAAACGCCACACATAATTGAGACATATGAGTACTTTCTCCTTTCTTAGATAAGTATTGTTTTAACATTTTCATTTTTTCATAATAAGTGATGTTTTAGAATTTCAAGAAGGAATTATCTTATGCTTCCTGAATTATTCTTGTTTTAATATATGAAGTTCTACACCATTAAAGGATCACTTCTTTAATTATAGTATTCCATTAGGATTAAGTTAGCAAAAACACTTCTTATTTTTTAAAAAATAAGTAATTTTTGAAAAGCATACTCAATCTTAAAACTCTATTTATAAAAAATTAAAATATATATTAGAAAATTTTGGAGGCCCCAAATTTTGGGGTCTTAAATCCTAGGCTTTAGAAGCTTTATGCTTCATCCGACTCTGAGTTACGATAGTTTAAACGATCTATCATGTTATCCATACTCCCACACATGTTATCTATTTTACGGTTTAGAGTTTCAAGGGCCGATAAGATAGTATTTGAGGTGTTGTCATCCATGGAACCTAATAAAAAAAATACTAAAAGAAAAACAAAAAACAAGTTAAATTTAATAAATAAACCTCACAAGCTCTCAAAGTTTACACCTTTGTTTTTCTCTCAATTGGCATCGCAAGCATTGGTAAATCGTTTATACTCTAATGAGTTTTCTTGGTACCAATTGTAGCTTGAGGTCAGAATATATTCTTGTTTGAACGACTCAAAAAAAATTACTTAAGGACTTGAATCAATAAATCACAATGAATTTAAAAAGAGAAAAACTTGAAAAAAATTGGGCGATGAATGAAATGAAACTCAAGAACTAATCAATCAACTTAGTAGATGAATTACTAGTTGATGAGTAGTTTAAGAATAAAAGATGAGTTTAGGAATCAAGAAAATAAAACTAAATAATCAAACCTTGAGAAATGGGGTACTTTAAGTGTTGAAATGCATTTGTAAGCTTGAATTTGAGGCTTGAAACTCAATCCGCATTAGGGAGGGGTTGTCTGTGTTGGACAACCTGCTTTTGCATGTGGAACGCAGGTGCAAGGAAGCCTGGATGTAGGAGCTACTGGTTTGAGGTGACCTTGACTTTATTTAGCAGGTTGGGCACACTTCCAAGGCATCTCCAAGGAAGATGACTCGAAATTCAGCTAGTACAAGGCTAAAAATGCCTTTTGAAATGGCTGTAATGCCCTCGAATGGTCCCCTTTTTGTACTTTTTCTCTTGGAATATCCTTAGGATACTTGGAGATGCCCTAGTAAAAATAATTTTCCATACCTTTTATTCATTCTTGATGGATCAAACCATCAATGTTTGCTGAAAATTCTTCTTGAAGATAACAATTTCTTCAAGAACGCCAAGAACACCAACTTTTCTAACTTTTTCTCCTTAGCTCGGAATGAGTTGAAATTTTTAACCTAAAAACTTTTCAAAATTCTAAAATCATTCCAAACATTATTTTTCTCAAATTCTTCACCAAAAATTTTAGTTCTTGTAACCAAATTCAAAATCTTCAACTCAAGCTTTCAACAAGGATAAAACACTCAATAATGCTCCGATTTAGCTCGAATTTGATATTTGGACTCTAATAGTATTAGGGAACTCAAACTAACACTAGAAATATAAGAAAAATCAAAAATTGACCTAAGACCAAAAATGTGAATAATAATTTTTTTTTTTTGCAATTTTTCAATTTTCTAAGACGACTAGATCCAAGATTCACTCGTAGGAACGAAATCAAGCTTGGCTATGATACCAAATGATACAGAAACAAAGTACGAAAAGAAAACTAAAATAAGATTCAAAAACAAAAGAACAATAAAGTCAAGGATAGGAATAAAAGATAGATAATAGACAAAAGAAGATAACAAAAGGGCAACCAAAGGGTGTATCAAACACAAAGACCTTCCTTATTGATTACCTACAAGAACCTAGCTCTTACATAGACTATAATGAAATTGGATTTCCAGGCAATCAACTTTTCTAAATAAAATATCAACACAAGCAAATCCAATCTTGCGACAATCTAGTCCAAGCTTGCCACTCACTCACAAAGAAGTAATCATTCATAATTTATCAAAGTCTAATGAAATGAAATGTCTAAGTCACCTATTTATAGTATTTGCCTTTGCATAAATAACCTATTACAAAAGTAACCTAGAAGTAGCTATTTTGGAAACAACCCACAAGGCCTCTCTTTATTCTTTCTGCCATGGCATTCTTAGGCTCCATGCTATCTTCCAAATATGATGTTGTTTAATTGGGAGCTCAAAGAAGGTCCTCCAAGCACATTCATGAATCCTTAGGGTATTCATGGCTTAGACCTCATTGTGTCAGCCTCGAGTTGTGTTATCAAAAGCACTGACGCCCATTTTTCTTGTATGTGGTATGGTATGGTTACTGGTCTGAGTTGCATTGCATCTACTATAGTACCTCCAACGCACCTTGTGCATAAGTTGGCCCCCCATTGCTTGCTAAATAGCCAAAAATGCCCTTCATGATGTCCTTTGTGTAATCTTTCTCTTGGAGTATTTGTAGATGTTGTAGTACAAACACCTTTTCACACTTTTTACTCCTTCTTTTTGGATCAAATATCTGATTTTGCTGAATTTTCCAACTTGAAGATAACAATTTCACCAAGAACACCCACTTTTCTAACTTATTCTCCTTGGCTCTGAATGAGTTGAAATTTTAAACCTAGACACTTTTCAACATTATAAACACATTTCAAACATTATTTTTCTCAAATTCTTCAAATTTTAAATTCACTTCAAACTTCTTCAACTCAAGCTTTCAACAAGGATAGAACACTCAAATAAGCTCCGATTTGACTTAAATTTGGTTTATAGACTCGTATAGTGTTACATAACACAATTTTAACACTAGAAACAAAAGAAAACATAGAGATCAAAAACTCAAAATTTGACCTAAGACCAAAAATATAAATATTAAAAACAAATTATGATTTTTAATTTTCTAAGACGACTAGACCTAAGATAGACTTCAGAGGAATGAAACCAAGCTTGACTCTGGTACTGTAACACCCTGAATCTGGTACTCGAAATACCACATGATGCTCATGACCCCAAAGGACCACAAGCTAACCCATGACTAATATCTGTAACTGGGCACTGCATAACATACTATATAAATGTAGAATAAAAGGTTAAAAGGCCATAAGGTTCAAAAATTTGAAAAAACATAACATCTGGAGATATGGTATATCAATACCAAAACAACTAAAATAACTGTTTGAACATGCTAGTCTGAAAGCCTCTAAACTGTCTGAATAAGGAGTTGATGGGACATATCCCCAACTAACTCCAACTACTGAAATAAAATAAGTTTTGAAAGAATGAAATAGTCAAATAATAACATCCTCAAATGATGAGGACTCACTGCTAGTTTGTCTGTTGAACAACTAATCTACTAAGAATGCTCTGAAGCTCGTGCTTCTGAACCTATGATATAAAACACAATAGCACAAATGCATCGGTACGATTGAATATACTGGTATGAAAATAAGGTAGGCTGAATGCAAGGGGTTTATATGCATGAATAATACAAACTGACTAAATAACAAAAATATGAGAATACATGCATGAATACGTGAACTGTGACAGAGATCATGACATCACTAAATCTGAATACTGATAACATAATTTTTATATATCTAATATTCTATTATCTGAATGACTATGTCTGACATTCCTATTGCTGATGGAACTAGTTGAGTTCTGTACTGAATTTGGTGACTGTATCTGATAGTCCTGAATTCTATAGAACTATCTGAGTTCTATTACTGAGACTGATACTGACACTGTAACTATAGGAAGTAGTCATCTAAACAACATGCCTCAAATAAAGCATTATGGCTGAGTTAGGGTCCAATCTATAACCCCAATTGGAAGGGTGTTAATACTGCACCACTAGTAAGGACAAGCTCTGAGTGATCCCTCATCTAACAGGTACTCTAAGGAGAATGGTGGGACCCTCATATAACAGGTTAAGCCACCTTATCAACCCCCATCTAATAGGTTGGATATCTCAACCCATACTAGCTACGTAGTTCTAGAGCGCAAGGATTACTTCTAAGAATCACACCTTCTACTCATAAGTGAGTTCCCATCCTTAGGCTCACTCAGTACTGAATCCTACTGCCATCTTATTAGACATTGAATTAATTATACAAAATTGACTAGACCAAGTTTACTGAGTTTTATTAACTGACAGAATATTACTAAGATCTGATAACTAACTAAGATTACTAATTTTTCCTAAATCATGAGATTGATTGAATTCTACTGAACATGGATTGACTGAGAGTATCTTGAAAATATGACACTGGCTCTAGGCACACAACTAAATTATCAGGTACAAGTACCCTCAGGACTCGATATTATAAAACTGACAAGACATGACACTTCCTAGACTCACGACCATAATCAACAATCATAATACAATCATTAGGGAATTTTATGAGGCACTTGATTATCACGGTTTGGTACATGAATAGGAAAGCATATAAACATTTCATAATTTCATAGACTAATCTGATGAACAAACCATCAAACAATTTCAATGCATAACAATAACATGAAAGTCATTTTAAACATAAGGGTAAAGCATGGGTTCATCAATTTGGTCATAATTGAGTCCTAAAGGATGATTCTTGTTCTTTGGGCATTTTATCAAACACATTGCATGCATAACCTTAAGCTTAGGCATATACTCTAGTTCATACATTATGGTTACTTTAATCAACTCCATTTAAAAATTTCCAACCCACATACTAGCATAATTTCATGAAAAGTACATAATAACTCCAACTTAGGATTCATACAACCACATCAACATAATTAAAATCAACCCACCACATGGAAATCACAATTCATGAGTTTAAAAATGGGATTCTTGAGCTTCATGGGTGAAACAAACCCATGAATCAACACTTTACATACCTCAAAAAATTAAATCTTTAAGGAGGTTAACTTTTCTTGAAGGTTTTTGAATGGTGATGTTTTGATTCTTGAGATTTCTTGGAGAAGGGTTTGAATCTTGTTCTATGGTTTTGATCTTGAAAGAAACCCTAGTTTTGATGTTATGGATGAATGAGGAGTTATGTGCTTTGATTTGATGTAATTGGGGGTTAAAAAGGGTGGGAAAAGACCTAAAAATCCCTTTAAAACATTGTTTTAGTGCTATGTTGGACAAAATTGACGGTCTGGGTGACGATCATCACTTTGGTGACTGACCGTCACTCTAACCGTCAGTTTTGGGCCAGAAAATAGCCTTACTACCTCAGTTGTAATGGCCAAAATAATGATCCATCGCTGACTTGATGGTATATCATCTTGCCCGTCGCTGTCTTGACGGTCCTTCAACTTGCCCGTCGCTCCTGGGCAGCTCGAAAAGTAAAACGGCCATAACTTTTTACTCCGATGCCGAATTTTGGAAAAATTTGTATAGTTGGAAAGATAATTAAATTATATTTCTGTTGGTGGGTCATGATCTCAAAAATTCATAGTATAACAAAATATATGCTTGTTTGAAGTTGACTATGACAATATCCTTCTCAAGAATTCAATCGGTAAGGGATATTTTGATTCATCTAATAGCTAGTATGTATTTGAGGCCTTAATAAACATCTAAATTGATCATAAAACTACCAAATCACTACAATTTATTCCTCATGAGCTTGAAACATGGTTCTACTTTCGGTTGGGATTCTTGAAGTATTACAATATCTCCCCCTTCGAAACATTCATCCTCAAATGGGGCTGACTAAGCTGAGATTTCTGATAGAAAAAACTTACTTAAAGGAAGTGAACATCTAAAACATATCTATTTAATTGGCATTACTGAGATTCATGCTGATCATATATATCTGATGCATTATTTTATGACTGAGTTGATACATGAATACATGACTGAGAGTACTAATAAGTTGATCATGCATATATGATATGTGAATAAAAGACTGAACTGACTCATGAACATGCAAATGAACATTTAAGGGTAAAGATACCAAGTTTGAAACGAAAATTGAGCATAGTTTGTAATTGAAATTTGAACCATAAGCTAGATGAACTTAAGGAAAGCTATTACATTGGGTTGGGTGTGAATTAGTGGAGAAGAGGTAAGGATACTTTGTCCATATATCTGCTTCTACTTCCCAAGTATCTCCCTCAATGGACTGATTCTACCAAATAACATTAACTAGAGGGACTTCTTTGTTCCTCAGTCTGCGAATCTGGTAGTCGAGAATTTCAACTGGAATTTTCTCATACCAGAGTCTGTTCTGAATATCTACGCCTTCAACTGGGACTACAACTGCTGGATCACCTATGCGCTTCTTTAGAAAGGGGACATAAAAGACTGGATAAACTGAACCTATATCTAAAGACAAATCGAGCTCATAAGCTACTTTGCCTAAACGACTGAGAATTTTGAAGGGACCGACATATCGGGGACTGAGTTTTCCCTTCTTGCCGAATCTCTTCACTCCCTTCATAGGAGAGATTTTCAAAATAATAAATTTTATTTGATCTTAACTTAAGATCCTTTACTGAACATGCATGAATAGGAACATAAGAGCATGACTAAGTCTGTAATGTATGACATGGACTGACTATCATAAACTGAACTGAGCTATTGAGTACATGGCTTACGACTGAGATTGGAGATTGAGGGTCAACCTATGGGTACCCACTACTCCAAATTAGATTTTTTTACATAAAGAAAGAGTGGCATATTTATGTCATGAAAGTTCGAAGGATTATAGTGTATCTCCCCCTTGGGACACTATGTCCTTTGAAGAATGTTGGGCTGATTTTCCCCTTTTTTAGCTATGAGGAAACTAAGGTGATGCACATGGAAACTACGAACTAAATCATGACTGAATATCTAGATTCTGAAAATAAGGCATGATACATGAATTGGGCTGGACACACAACTACCTGGTTGATCCATCTTTGAATAGTTACATTCATGAGACTTCGGATAGCGCGACTAGATGGAAAAATGGGTAGCCATACCATATGAACTTATTTGTCTGACTACTAAACTGAATCGATGGCTTTGCGGACTAACTCATACTGAAAAATTATACATGACTGGAGTATTTCTATGAAACTCTTTCTATAGCGTTCTAGTGACTGTAGGGAGACAGAAAATCTTAGCCTGGTCTGAATAGGGGATCACCACATGGCTGGGATTCTTATACTAGGAGGCAATGCCTATGAAACATCATCTAATATAGAGTGAATAAGCCTTATGCACTGTATCTAAAATTTTTAGGCTTAGACATATCCCTCGAATACTCCTTCCACTATACTCTCTGCCTTAGTAGAACACTTTACTTGATATTACTGAAAATATTCACATGGGTACTGAGCACAAATACATAAACATACTAACTTATCTGATTAACTGCATGGCTGATAGCTGAATACTAGGCAGGTAAGACTGAACTGTACTAAGTCTAAATAACTGGACTGAAACTATAGAGCATTATACATAGAAGGCAATGATTGACTGGGTAACATAAGATAACTAAGCATGAATGAGTGAAAACTATATTATCTTAAGGATGCAAGACCAATCATATAACATGATTCAAAAACATTCTGTAAACCGAGGTACTGAAATACTAATAACTGAATAGCTAATAACCATATGCTATGGTCAGGCAAACCTGGATCTGGACTGAGTTACTGATGTGATTACTGAATTAGAGCTAACTGTATAACTAAGACTGCAACTAGACTTATACTGGAACTAAATATTGGGTTCCTATAGCCTAATACCAATTAGTAAGGTTTAGACAGATACTGAATTCTGGTTGCTAAGTAACTGATAGCTGAAAGCCATGGTTCTGCAGGACTATTTGAATCCTTTACTAAATATTGATTACTGAATTAATGTTATAATTGAGACCCGTGGGATAGAGAATCAACACCATATATTTCACCGAGGGATCTAAACTGAGGGTATACATGACATAATCTGAGTTTGACTGATTATTTGAAGTGGAGCATGAGTCATGTGGGCTGAGCATACTGTAAAGCATGACTTGAGTGCATGATTCATGAGACGCATTACTTGAGTCTGAAGTCTCTGTACTCATGGGACATTATTCATAACATGGAGTGAACTGGAACTCCTTATACTAGGAACTATGAGCGTACATGATTCTCACTAACGTGCATGAATATAAGAAATGATCATATAACTGACATGTAGGACATGAATAGATAACATGAAAATTAATGGGTTTTGAGGGTCTGTAATACTTTTCTGAGATGGTCTGCATGATCATGCTCACTGCAGGAGTAGACAAGAATGTCATCTATGAAGACTATGATGAATATGTCGAAGTACTGGTTGAATACACGGTTCATCGAGTCCATGAAAGCTGTTGGGGAATTGATAAGACCAAAGGACATGACTAACAATTCAAAATGACCATACCGAGTTTTGAAAGCAATTTTTGGAATATAACATTCACTGAGCGAAAGTCTATTTCCCTCTTAAGAGGAACTCCAAGAAGATCTTTGGGAAAGACATTTGAATATTCACTCTCAACTGGAACTGACTAAAGATTGGGAATTTTGAAACTAGAGTCCTTAACTCGAACAAGATGATAGACACATCCCTTAGATATCATTTTCCTAGCCCGTAGGTAGGAAACAAGCTGACCTCTGAATGATGAAATTCTACCTTTCTACTCAAGGATAGGTCCATTCAAAACTGAAACTGGACAACTCTATTTCTACAGTCAACTGTGGCATGGCAGAAATAAAGCCACTTCATACCAACAATGACATCAAAATTAGTTTTCTCTAATTCGACTAAGTCTGCTGAAGTGACCTTCTGAGATACTATCACTGAATAATTGTTGTATAACAATCGAGCTTTGATGGATTTACACACTGGGGTAGAGACTGAGAAGGGCTCTTCTAGAATATAAGAACTGACTCTGAAATCAACTGTTATATAAGGAGTAACAAAAGACCAAAAAAACTCCTGAATCTAGCAAAGAATAAATATACAAATGAAAGATCTTTAACTTACCAGTGACCATATCTGGAGAATTTTTATGATTTTGTCGGGACTGAAGAGCATAGAGTCAGTTTGGGCGCTGCCTACTGGTTGCATTGGAAGTGGCACCCTACTGATTTGGACGACCAGACTAAACTGAGGAACGGGTATAATGAACTTGGAATCCTGGCTGGAGACAATCTCTAAATCTTTGGTTGGTCTTGCCACATCCAAAACATACCTCACTGCCAGCTCAGCAAATACCCTTATGGTTCTTACCACAAGTCTGGCAAAGAGAATTAGTTCAGGTAAATGCTACACTGCCCTGAGACTTAGAGCCTAGCGCCCTATCACTATCACCATTTCTAAACTTAGGTGCTAAGACACTAAATAGGGTTGGAGTTGGAACTGAGGACTTTGGGCAGAACTGAGAACGATTCCCACCCTATGACTTACGCTGATTGAAATTAAAGCTACCGGTTCTAGCTCTCTTATTTTATCTCTTTCTTTTTTTTCTCCCTATGTTTCCCCACCTCACTCTTCCAGGTATGAATTATTTTCCTAGGTGGGAAAACAATTTGCTGATTTCTCTAAGCTACTATTGAGTAAGATAAAGTAAGGGAGTCAGTTCTGAATTCTCCATGAACGGCATCCTCATCTAGGGAATTTTCCTAGATGAGCTGTGGTGCTGACTGATTCCCGATTCTCCTTTTATAGCCCTTTTGGGAGACATGATCTATAAATGAAAGGGAGAAATGGATTAGATTGAGAGTTAGATTTGAGCTAATGCTCACTGGCATGATATAAATACTGAAAAAAGGGAAATAGTTCCTAAAATATCTTATAGCCTCTTGTACATAAATATGGCATGCAACACACCCATACACAAAACTCTACTAGATGTGGCTTTCAGACTTCCTAGGAAACTGTTGATCCTTAAGCTCTGATACTAAGTTTGTAACGCCCCAAATCTGGTACCTGGAATGTGACACAGAGCTTATGATCCCGAAGGACCCCAAGCTAACCCATGGCTGATATCTATAACTAAGCCTACAATACATACTGTAAAATTATGGAATAAAAGGTTAAAAGGCCATAAGGTTCAAAAATCTAATAAAACATAACATCTAGAGATACGATTTATCAATACCAAAACAACAGAAATAACTATTTGAACATGCTAGTTTGAAAACCTCTAAACTGTCTGAATAAGGAGTTGATGGGACATATCCCCAACTAACTCCAACTGCTGAAATAAACTAAGTAATGGAAGAATAAAATAGTCAAATAATAATATCCTTGAATAATTAGGACTCACTGATAGTCTGTCTGCTGAATGACTGATTTATTAAGGATGCTCTGGAGCTCGTGCTTCTGAATCTATGGCATAAAAAACCATCACACAAATACGTTAGTACGATTGAATGTAATGCAAGTAACGTAGGCTGAATGCAAGCGGTTTATATGCATGAACAATACTAACTAACTGAATAACATGAACATGAGAATATATTATGAATACGTGAACTATGACTAAGATCATGACATCACTGAATTTGAATACTGATAATATAAGTTTCATATATCTAATATAATATTATTTGATTGACTGTGTCTGACAGTATTGTTATTGATAGAACTAGATGAGTTCCATACTAAAATAGGTGACTGTATCTGCCAGACCTAAATTTTGTAAAACTATCTGAGTTCTATTACTGAGACTGACACTGATACTAAAACTGTGGGAAGTAGTCATCTAACCGACATACCCCAAATAAAGCATTATAGCTGAGTTGAGATCCAATCTGTAACCCCAATTGGATGGGTGTCAATACCGCATCACTGGTAAGGATAAGCTCTGAGTGATCCCTCATCTAACAGGTACTCTAAGTAGAATGGTGGGACCCTCATATAACAGGTTAATCCACCTCATCAACCCTCATCTAATAGGTTAGATGTCTCAGCCTACACTGGCTATATAGTTGTGGAGTGCAACGATTGCTTCTAAGAATCACACCCTCTACTCGCAGGTGAGTTCCCATTCTTGGGATCACTCAGTGCTGAATACTACTACCATCTGATTAGACACTGAATTAATTATATTGAATTGACTGGACTGAGTTTACTGAGTTTCATTGACTGACAAAATATTACTGCGATCTGTTAACTGACTGAGTTTTCCTGAGTCTTGAGACTGAATGAATTCTGCTGAATGTGTCTTGACTGAGTGTATCTTGAAAACATGATACTGGCTCTAGGCACACAACTAAATTATCGGGTACAAGTAACCCCTAGACTCGATTGCATAAAACCGACAAGACATGGCACTTCCTGGACTCACGACCATAATCAACAATCCATAATACAATCATTGGAGAATTTCATGAGACACTTGATTATCATGGATTGGTACATGAATAGAAAACCATTTAAATATGTCATAATTTCAAAGGTTAATCTCATGAAAAATCCATCAAACAATTTCTTTGCATAACAATAACATGGAAGTCATTTTGAACATAAGGGTAAAGCATGGGTTCATCAATTAGGTCATAATTGAGTCCTAAAGCATGGTTCTTGTTCTTTGGGCGTCTTATCAAACACATTGTATGCATAACCTTAGGCTTAGGGATATACACTAGTTCATACATCATGGCTACTTTAATCAACTCCATTTAAAAATTTCCAACACACATACTAGCATAATTTTATGAAAAGTACATAAAGACTCAAACTTGGGTTTCATACAACCACATCAACATAATTAAAATCAACCCACCACATAGAAATCACAATTCATGAGTTTAAAAAATGTAATTCTTGTTTTTCAAGGGTGAATGAAACCCATGAATCAACACTTTACATACCTCAAAAGCTTGAATGTTGAAAGAGGTTAACTTTTCTTGAAGGTTCTTGAAAGGTGACATTTTAATTCTTGAGTTTTCTTGGAGAAGGGTTTGAATCTTGTTCTTGGATTTTGATCTTGAAAGAACCTAATTTTGATGTTATTGATGAACGAGGAGTTATGTTCTTTGATTTGATGTAATTAGGGGTTAAAAGGGTGGAAAAATACCCAAAAAGCCCTTTAAAACATTATTTCAGCACTGTTTCAGAAAAAATTGATGGTCTGGGTGATGGACAATCACTCTGGTGACTGACCGTCACTCCAACTGTCAGTTTTGATCCAAAAAATGGACTTACTACCTCAGTTACAATGGCCAAAGTGATGGTCCATCGCTGACTTAACGGTCCATCATCTTGCCTGTCACTCCTAGGCAGCTCGGATAGCTCTCAGTAAAACGGCTATAACCTTTTACTCCGATAACGGATTTTGGAAAAATTGGTATAGTTGGAAAGATAATTCAATTATATATATGTTTGTGGGTCATGATATTAAAAATTCATAGTATAACAAAAGATATACTTGTTTGAAGTTGATTATTACAATATCCTTCTCAAGATTTCAATCGGTAAGGGATGTTTTGA
Source organism: Capsicum annuum (assembly GCF_002878395.1). Classification (NCBI taxonomy): domain Eukaryota; kingdom Viridiplantae; phylum Streptophyta; class Magnoliopsida; order Solanales; family Solanaceae; genus Capsicum; species Capsicum annuum. The sequence goes on along the minus strand of NW_025814925.1, from coordinate 718,391 downwards.
TTTGTCTAATAGCTAGGACATATTTGAGGCCTTAATATACATATAAATTAATCATAAAACTCCCAAATAACTATAATTTATTTCTCATGAGCTTGAATCATGGTTCTTGATATGCCCAAATTACACCTCTCTTACTAGAGAGTAAGTGGTCGTTGTCAAATATATAACCCAACTAGGTTGGGGTCATATCCCACAGGGAATATGGTGATAATTAAGTTGTATGTAGATTAATTGACTTTTAATCGTTCATTTCCGTAAAATAAATAGAGGGGTTTTGTTCAATTCACAAATTAATGGTTTCAGTTTAACGAGAAGAAATATGTGTAGTAGTATTCAAATTTAGAGAAATAGCAAGTTAGGGTTATGTCCACCTTATAATTTTCAATACTTTCTAACTATGGGCTTTACGAATTCATACATGTATTGTGTTTACAGTGAAATGTATTAGATTTAATAACATAATCCAAGTGTTTCTCAACCATCAAGGACTAATTCACTTTAGTTCTCTCGAATCAAAAGCGTTTACCAAAAATAATACGAAATCTCCAAGTAGTTAATCCTGCTAAGTCATTAACTTATGAAATAGGGGTTGGTAATCCTATTTTCTTGTCACTAATCCCCTTTCCAAACATCAACCTTTCTTTCAAATAAGTTGTGTTTTAAGGCATATCCTCTATGTTTGCAACCACGAGAATTCAAGATAAGTGAAGAGAGTATGATGTAAACTAATCAATGCATAATGAATTCAAAACCCAGAGTGATAGATTGTATGCTACAAGGTTTCCAAAACCCTAACTAATAAACTTAGCTACTCATTAATAAAACTTAAATCATCATAAATATATTCATCATACCAAAAATTAGAAGACAATCTTGGTGTGCGAATAGTGAAAGTAAGAGAGAAGAAACATTTCTCCCTCTCCTCAAGCTAAGCCGCACTCTCCCTCTTTAACAACTAATACAGAATAATGAATAATGAACAAAAATTCAGCATTAAGCCTTTTAATAATCTTTTCTCTCATAATTTTCTTCTTGGACATAGTTTCTAGATGCCATATTTGGTCCAGTTTGCTACTCTCTTTTGTGTCATATGCTATCTACATTCCATAGTCCCATAATGTCTTCATCTACCTCATTATACCTGAAATCATGCTAATCACATTGGTTATCTCAATTACATAGAAGTAGAGTAAAAACATAAGAAACTAGGCACTTTGTTTTCTAAACATAGCTAAAATATGGATAAATTTATTGTGCTTAGGCGTATAAATACAACCAAGATCAGTTCTACTATCGGTTGGGATTCTCAGAGTATTACATTATCTACCCCTTCGGAACATTCATCCTCGAATGGGACTGACTAAGCTGAGATTTCTGATAGACTAAACTTACTTAAAGGACATGAACATTTGAAACATGTCTATATAACTGACATTACTGAGATTCATGCTGATTATGCATATCTGATGCATGGTTTTATGACTAAGCTGATACATGAATACATGACTGAGAGTACTTATGATCACACATATCTGACGCGTGTATACATGACTAAACTGACTCATGAACAAGCGACTGAACATGTAAGGGTAAAGATACCGAGTTTGAAATGAAAACTGAGCATAGTTTGTAACTGAAATTTGAAATATAAGCTGAATAAACTTAAGGAATGCTATTAACTTAGGCTGGGTCTGAATTAGTAGAGAAGAGGTGAGGATACTTGGTCTGTATATCTACTTCTACTTCCCAAGTTGCTCCCTCAATGGACGATTCCGCCAAAGAACTTTAACTCGAGGGACTTCTTTGTTCCTCAGTCTGCGAATCTGATAGTCCAGAATTTCAACTGGAATTTTTTCATACCAGAGACTGTTCTTAATATCTACACCCTCAACTAGGACTACAACTGCTAGATCACCTATGCACTTCTTTAGCAAGGGGACATGAAAGACTGGATAAACTGAACCTAGATCTGAAGGCAATTCGAGCTCATAAGTTACTTTGCCTAAGCGACTGAGAATTTTGAAAGGACCGATATATCGGGGACTGAGTTTTCCCATCTTCCCGAATCTCTTCACTTCCTTCATGGGAGAGATTTTCAAAATACTATATTTTATTTGATCTCAACTCAAGATCCTTTACTGAACACGCATGAATAGGAACATAAGAACATGACTAAGTCTGTAATGTGTGACATGGACTAACTATCGTAAACTAAACTAAGCCATTGAGTACATGACTTACGACTAAGATTGGAGATAGAGGGTCAACCTATGGGTACCTACTACTCCAAAATGGGTTCGTTATGTAAAGAGAGAGTGGCATGTTTATGTCATGAAAGTTCAGGGGATTATAGTGTATCTCCCCCTTGGGACACTATGTCCCTTGAAGAATGTTGGGCTGATTTTCTCTTTTTTTTTAGCTATGAGGAAACTGAGGTGATGCGCAAGGCAACTACGAACTAAATTGTGACTGAATATCTGGATTTTGAAACTAAGGCATGATACATGAACTAAGCTGGACACGCAACTACCTGGTTGATCCGTCTTTGAATAGTTACATTCATGAGACTTCGGATAGTATGACTAGATGGAAAAATAGGAATCCACACTATACAAACTTATTTGTCTGACTGCTAAACTGAATCGATGGCTTTGCGAACTAACTTATACTAAAAACTTATACTCGACTGGAGTATTTCTATAACACTCTTTCTATAGTGTTATAGTGACTGTAGGGAGAGAGGAAATCTTGGCCTGGTCTGAGTAAGACATCTGAATAGGGGATCACCGCATGGCTGGGATTCTTATACTAGGAGGCAATGCCTATGAAACATCATCTAATATAGAGTGAATAAGCCTTATGCACTGTATCTAAAATTTTTAAGCTTAGACATATCCCTCGAATACTCCTTCCACTATACTCTCTGCCTTAGTAGAACACTTTACTTGATATTACTGAAAATATTCACATGGGTACTGAGCATGAATACATAAACATACTAACTTATCTGATTAACTGCATGGCTGATAGCTGAATACTAGGCAGGTAAGACTGAACTGTACTAAGTCTAAATAACTGGACTGAAACTATAGAGCATTATACATAGAAGGCAATAATTGACTGGGTAACATAAGATAACTAAGCATGAATGAGTGAAAACTATATTATCTTAAGGATGCAAGACCAATCATATAACATGATTCAAAAACATTCTGTAAACCGAGGTACTGAAATACTAATAACTGAATAGCTAATAACCATATGCTATGGTCAAGCAAACCTGGATCTGGACTGAGTTACTGATCTGATTACTGAACTGTAGCTGACACTATAACTAAGACTTCAAATGGACTTATATTGGAACTAAATATTGATTTCTTATAGTTGTATACTGATAACTGAGGTTTAGACAGATACTGAATTCTGGTGGATAAGTAACTGATAGCTGAAAGCCATGGTTCTGTAGGACTATCTGAGTCCTTTACTGAATATTGATTAATGAATAGATGCTGTAACTGAGGCCTGAGGGAGAGAGCATCAACACCATAGATTTGACCAAGTGATCTAAACTGAGGTTATACGTGACATAATCTGAGTTTGGATGATCATTCAAAATAGAGCATGAGTCATGTGTGCTGAGCATACTGTAAAGTATGACCTGCATTACTTGAGTCTGAAGTCTCTGTACTCATGGGACATGATTCGTAACATGGAGTGAACTGGAACTCCTTATACTAGGAATTGTGAGCGTACATGATTCTCACTAAGGTGCACGAATATGAGTGATAATCATATAGATGATATGAATTACATGAATAGATATTATGATAACTGATGGGTTTTGAGGATCTGTAACACTTTTTGAGATGGTTTGCATGATCAGACTCACTTCGGGAGTAGACAAGAATGTCATCTATATAGACTATGTCGAATATGTCCAAGTACTGGTTGAATACACAATTCATCGAGTCCATGAAAGCTGTTGGGGGATTGGTAAGACCAAAGGACATGACTAAGAATTCGAAATAACCATACTGAGTTCTAAAAGTTATTTTTGAAATATCACATTTGCTGAGTTATTCTGATACCATTCTATATAGAGGAATAGATATGGGCTAAGTATCTGAAAACAGGTCAAAGTCGAAGTCTATTTCCCTCTTTGGAGGAACTCCGAGAAGATCTTTGGGAAAGATATCTGAATATTCACTCTCAACTGAAACTGACTTAAGACTGGAGTTTCAGAACTAGAGTCCTTAACTTGAACAACATTATAGACACATCCCTTAGATATCATTTTCCTAGCCCGTAGGTAGGAAATAAGCTCACCTCTGAATATTGAAATACTACCCTTCCACTCAAGGACAGGTCCATTCGAAACTGAAACTAAACAACTCTATTTCTGCAGTCGGCTGTGGCATGGCAGGAATAAAGCCACTCCATACCGAGAATAACATTAAAATTAGTCATCTCTAATTCAACTAAGTCTGCTGTAGTGACCTTCTGAGATACCATCATCGGACAGTTCCTGTATACCCGTTGGGCTATGATGAATTTACCTACTAAGGTAGAGACTGAGAAGGCCTTTCCTAGAATTTAAGGACTGACTCTGAAATAAAATGCTATATAAGGAGTAACAAAAGACAAAAAGAAACTCCCTGATCTAGCAAAGCGTAAATATGAAAATAAAAGATCTTTAACATATTGGTGACCATATCATGTGAAATTTCCTGATCTTGTCAGGAATGAAGAGCTTAGAGACAGTTTGGGAGCTGCCTACTAGTTGCGCTGGAAGTGGCACCCTGCTGATTCAGGAAATTGGACTAAACAAGGAATGGTTCTGCTGACCCTGAAATCCTGACTGGGGACAATCTCTAACTCTGTGGCTGAGCTTGCCATATCTAAAACACACCTCACTGCCAGCTCTGCAAATACCCTTGTGGTTCTAACCACAAGTCTGACAAAGAGGATTAGTTCGGGCAAATGCTACACTTCCCTGAGACTTAGAGCCTGACGCCTTATTACTGTTACTATTTCTGAACTTAGGTGCTGGGACACTGACTGGGGGTGGAGTTGGAAATGAGGACTTTGGGTGGAACTAAGAACAGTTCCCAACCTCTGACTTAGACTGATTAAAATTGAAGCTACTTGTTCTAGCTCTTTTATTTTCTCTCTTTCTTTCTTTCTCCCTACATTTCCCTACCTCACTTTGTTGGGCGTGAATCATATGCCTAGGTGGGATAACAACCTGTTATTACTCTGAGCTACTATTGTGTAAGATAAAGTAAGGAAGTCAGTTCTGAATTCACCATGAACGACATGCTCGTCTAGGGAATCTTCCTGGATGGGTTGTGGTGCTGACTGATTCTTGATTCTCCTTTCGTTAGCCTTTTTGGGAGGCATAATCTATAAATGAAAGAGAGAAATGGATTAAACAGAGAGTTAGATTTGAGCTAATGCTCACTGGCACGACATGAATACTTAAAGAATGGAAACTGTTCCTAAAACATCTTATAGCCTCTTGTACATAAATGTGGCGCGCAACACACCTATGCATAAGATTCTACTAGATTCGGTTTTTTAGACTTTCTAGGACACTGATGATCCTTAGGCTCTAATACCAAGTTTGTAACACCCTGAATCTGGTACCCAGAATACCACACGGTGCTCATAACCCCAAAGGACCACAAGCTAATCCATGACGGATATTTATAACTGAGCACTGCATAACATAATGTATAAATGAGGAATAAAAGGTTAAAAGGCCATAAGGTTCAAAAATCTAATAAAATATAACATCTGTAGATATTATATTTCAATACCAAAACAACTGAAATAACTGTCTGAATATACTAGTCTGAAAGCCTCTAAACTGTCTGAATAAGAAGTGGATGGGACATGTCCCCAACTAACTCCAACTACTAAAATAAACTAAGTACTGAAAGAATGAAATAGTCAAATAATAATATCCTCGAATGATGAGGGATCACTGCTACTCTGTCTGCTGAATGGCTGATCTACTAAGGATGCTCTGGAGCTCATGCTTCTGAATCTATGGTATAAAACACCATAGTGCAAATGCGTTAGTACAATTGAATATACTAGTATGCAAGTGAGGTAGGCTGAATGCAAGGGGTTTACATGCATGAATTATGCTAACTGACTGAATAACATGAATGTGAGCATACATACATGAATACGTGAACTGTGACTGAGATCATGACATCATTAAATCTGAATACTGATAACATAAGTTTCGTATATTTGATATACTATTATCTGAATGACTGTCTGATAGACCTATTGCTGATGAAACTAGCTGAGTTCTATACTGAACTGGGTGATTGTATCTGACAGTCCTAAATTTTAAAGAACTATCTGAGTTTTATTACTGAGACTGAGAATGTAATTGTGGGAAGTAGTCATCTAACCGACATGCCCCAAATAAACCATTATAGCCGAGTTGGGGTCCAATCCGTAACCCCAATTAGAAGGGTGTCAATACCATGGCACTGGTAAGGATAAACTGTGAGTGATCCCTCATTTAATAGGTACTCCAAGGAGAATGGTGGGACCCTCATCTAACAGGTTAAGCCAACTCATCAACCCTTATCTAACAGGTTAGATCTCTGAACCTATGCTGGCTATGTAGTTCTGAAGCACAAGGATTGCTTCTAAGAATCATACCGTCTACTCGTAAGTGAGTTCCCATCCTTCGGCTCACTCGGTGTTGAATCCTACTGCCATATGATTAGACACTTAATTAGTTATACTAAACTAACTGGACTGAGTTCCATTAACTGAGAGAATATTACTGAGATCAGATAACTGACTGAGATTACTGAGTTTTCCTAAATTATGAGACTGACTGAATTCTACTGAACATGGCTTGACTGAGAGTATCTTGAAAACATGACACTAGCTTTAGGAACACAGCTAAATTTTTGAGTAAAAGTACCCCCAGGTCTTGATAGCATAAAAATGACAAGAAATGATACTTCCTGGACTCACGACCATAATCAACAATCCAAAATACATTTATTGGGGAATTTCATGAGGCACTTGATTATCAGATTATGGTACATGAATAGGAAAGCATATAAACAAGTCATAATTTATTAGGCTAATCTCATGAACAATCCATCAAACAATTTCAATGAATAATAATAACCTGGAAGTCATTTTGAACATAAGGGTAAAGCATGGGTTCATCAATTTGGTCATAATTGAGTCCTAAAGCATGATTCTTGTTCTTTGGGCATTTTATCAAACACATTGCATGCATAACCTTAGGCTTAGGTATATACACTAGTTCATATATCATGGTTAATTTAATTAAATCTATTTAAAATTTTCCAACCCACATACTAGCATAATTTCATGAAAAGTACATAAAGAGTCCAACTTGGGATTTATACAACCACATCAACGTAATTAAAATCAACCCACGACATGGAAATCACAATTCGTGAGTTTAAAAATTGGATTCTTGAGCTTCATGGGTGAAAAAAACCCATGAATCAACACTTTAAATACCTCAAAAGCTTGAATCTTGAAGGAGGTTAACTTTTCTTGAAGGTTCTTGAATGGTGATGTTTTGATTCTTGAATTTTCTTGGAGAAGGGTTTGAATCTTATTCTTGGGTTTTGATCTTAAAAGAAACCCTAATTTTGATGTTATGGATGAATGAGGATTTATGTGCTTTGATTCGATGTAATTAGGGGTTAAAAGGGTGGAAAAAGACCCCAAAAGCCCTTTAAAATGTTGTTTCAACACTGTTTCTAACAAAATTGATGGTCTGGGTGATGGACCGTCACTCTGGTGACTAACCGTCAGTCCAACCATCCGTTTTAGGCCATATAATGGCCTTACTACCTCAGTTTCAATGGCCAAAGCGACTGTCCGCTGCTGACTTGATGGTTCGTCAGCTTGCCCGTCGCTCCTGGGCAGCTCGGATAGCTCAGTAAAATGTTCATAAGTTTTTACTCCGATACCAGATTTTGGCGAAATATGTATCGTTGAAAAGATAATTAAATTATATATTTGTTGGTGGGTTATGATCTCAAAAATTCTTAGTATAACAAAAAATATGCTTGTTTGAAGTTGACTATGAGAATATCCTTCACAAGAATTCAATCGGTAAGGGATGTTTTGATTCGTCTAATCGCTAGGACATATTTGAGGCCTTAATATACATCTGACTTGATCATAAAACTACCAAATCACTATAATTTATTTTTCATGTGCTTGAATCATGGTTCTACTATTGGTTGGGATTCTCGTGGTATTACAGGTACTAAATGACATGAAAATAAAGTACGAAAAAAAACTAAAATAAGATTCAAAAATAAAAGAACAATAAAGTAGAAGACAACAAAAAGGCAACCAAAGGGTTTATCAAACCCAAAGACCTCCCTTATTTATTACCTACAAGCACCTAGCTCTTACAAAGACCACAATGGAATTGGATTCTCAAGAAACCAACGTTTCTAAATGAAAGATCAACACAAGCTAATCCAAGCTTGCCACTCACTCATAAAGGAGCAATCATTCATAGTTCATCAAAGTCTAAGAAAATGGAATATCTAAGGCACCTATTTATAGTATTTACCTCTGCACAAATAACCTATTACACAAATAGTCCAGTGACTATTTTAGAAATAAACCACAAAGGCTCTCTTTATTCCTTATGCCATAGCGTTCCTCGGCTCCCGGTTATCTTCTTTATATGACATTGTTTGATTGGGAGCTTAAAGAAGGTCTTCCAAGAAAATTCTTGAAGCCTTAATGTGATTGTGTCTTTGACCTCCTTTTGTCGAACTAGAGTTATATGATCAAAAGCGTTGACACTCATTTTGCTTGTATTACATGGAGACATAAATAAATGGATGGACAACTATGAAAATCTGAAGGTAAGGCTAACTCATAATCCACCTCATTAATAATGAAAAGAATCTCGAATAGTCCATTATATTGGGCTCTGAGCTTTCCCTTTTTCTCAAACCTCATCATATCCTTTATAGGCGACACACAGAGAAATAACTGATCACCAACTCCAAATCTCAAAGCATGAATCCTATGATTTATATAAGCCTTCTGCCTAGTTTGAGATGCTGTTAACTTGTCATGAATCGCCCTTACTCTATCCAACAACTCCTAAAGAAAATCATTACCACTGGGTCTAATCTCGAAAGTCTCAAACCATCCAATCGAGAAACGACATTGCCTACCATATAAAGCCTTAAAAGGCTCCTTTTCAATACTTGAATGATATTTGTTATTTTATGCAAACTCTACCAAGGCCAAGTGTTGCTCCCACTAACCTCCTAAATCCATAACACATGGTCAGAGAATATCCTCAAAAACCTAAAGACTCCGCTTTGACTGGCCATCAATTTGTGAGTGGAAGACTGTAATAAGGTCCACCTGAGTACCCAACTCCTTCTAAAAAGCTCTCCAAAATCTAGAAGTAATATTGAACCCCGATTTGAAATGATAGATATAAGCACACCATGCAAACAAACTATCTCACTAACATAGATATGAGCCAACCTCTCATCATTAAAGGACATCTGAACAAGAATGAAATATGCTGACTTGGTCAACCAATCCAAAACAACCCAAATACCATCAGAATATGGGAAGAACAAGGAAAACCACTAACAAAGTCCATAGTAGTTCTCTTCCATTTTCACTAGGGAATGGGTAGCCTCTAAATCAAACCACCTGGTCGCTAAAGCTCGGTATTTACCTGCTGACAATATAGGTAACGAGCTACAAAGTCTACCACATCTCTCTTTATACCACTCCACCAATAATGTTTTCTCAAATCTCTATACATCTTGGTTGCACCCCAATGAATAAAGCATCTACAACTGTGAGCCTCATGCAAAATAGACTGATCAAGTCATCAACCCTCAAAACACAAATGCAGTTATCAAATCCCAAGACACCCTTAAAATATATGGTATCCCTTTTGGACTCACTATTGAACACCTAATTACGGATAATGAAAATTCTTCTATTCTCAAGATGACGATCCCGAATCTGCTCCAATAGTGAGAATTTAGCCTCAACACTAGCAAGAATCCTCCTAATGTCTGAAATATCCTATCGTACCATCAAGTTGGCTAAGGACTAATTTTCCCATGCCAACTGCCTCTGAGAAATTGAAATACAAGCCAAACTTCTCATACTCACTACTTTTGACTCAAAGCATCTACCACCAAACTTGCCTAGCTCAAATGATACAAAATAGAGATATTATAATCCTTAAGACACTTTATCCATCTACATTGTCTAGCATTAGGCTCGTCTTGGATCATAAGAAACTGAAGACTGTGATGATCTATGAAAATCTCACAATGCACACCATAAAGATAATGCTGCCAAATGTTAAGTATGAAAACTTCTATCACTAACTCCAAATCATGAGTGGGGTAACTGCGCTCATGCACCTTGAGTTTCCTCAAAGCATATATGATAACACGACCCTGCTGCTTTAAAACACAACCCAAAATAATGTCAAAAGCATCATAATACATGTGAAGAAGAGACAAAATATGAGCTGAAGTAAGAAACTTCTTGGGCTTTCCAAAGCTAGACTCTCACTCCTCGAACCATTGAAAATGAACCTCGTTCTGAGTTTATCTAGTCATAGGTGCTGAAATAGTAGCAAAACCATTGATGAATCATCTAAAATAATAGGCCAAGCCATTAAATCTATGAACCTTATTTGGAGATGTAGGCTTAGCCTAATAACGAATGGAATCAATCTTTACTGTGTCTACCAAAATCACTTCCTTAGATACCACATGCCCATGGAATATCACAATCTCAAGCCAAAACTCATACTTAGAGAATTTGGTGAAAAGAAAATGATCTCTCAAAGTCTAGAGTACAACCCTCAAATATTTTGCATGTATCTCTCAACTCCTTAAATACAAAAGGATGTCCTAGATGAACATAATCACAAAGGAATCTAGGTAAGGCCTAAATAATCAGTTCATTAGATCCACAAATGTAGTTGGGGCATTAGTCGACCTAAAAGACATCACAAAGAACTCATAGTGACCATAACAGGTCATAAAGGTTGTCTTAAAGATATCCTCAGCCCAAATACTCAACTGATGGTAGCTGACCTCAAATCAATCTTAGAAAACACCATTGTACCCTAAAGTTGGTCAGATAAGTCATCAATGTGATGCATAGGATAATGGTTCTTCATTGTCACCTTATTAAGTTTCCTATAATAAATTCATATCTGCATGGAGCTATCTTTCTTTCTCACAAACAACATAGGATCTCCCAAAGCAGACATACTCAGTTTAATAAAACCCTTACAAAGAAGATCCTAAAATTAAGAATTCAGATCCTTATCTCAACAAAATCCATATGATAAGGTACCATAAAAATAGGTCGGTTGCTAGGCACAAGATCAATAACAAACTCAATCTCATCAGTAGGAGGTATGTCAGGTGTGTCAAGCGACAGACTCTCCATACTAACATCACAAACATAAGGGAGATAAGACTTACAACCCCTCAAAATAAGTCTCCTAGCATACATATAAGAAATAATCCCCATTGGATCATGGCTAAAAACTCCCTGGTACACGATCGGGGGTATGTCGGGCATGGCTAAGGTAACGATCTTCGCAAAACAATCCATGATCACATGATAGTGGGATAAATAGTCTAGAATTACATTAAAATCCACCATATCTAATATAATAAGATCAGTATTTGTATCAATATTTTTAACAGTCATAACCGCATGATCAAAAAATTTGATCTACTACTAAAAATCACCTATGGGAATGGAAAAATGTAATATCATAGATAATGAATCCCACTATAACTCTAACTGTGGAGCAAAATAACTGGACACCTAAGAATAAGTAGATCTGAGATCTAACAAAGCAAGGGCCGACAGAAGGCACACCATAATCATATATATAACAACAACATCTGAAGACTCAATCTTGGGTATCGTAAGTACTGCATATAACTAACCACACCCACCACCTGACTGGGCTCTTAACTGATCTCTGTAACGCTTTGATTTTCTGAATCAGAATGCTACACGGTGCTTATAACCCCAAGGATCATAAGCTAACCCATGACTGATATCCGCACCAATACACTACATATATAATGTATTAATGCAGAAAACATGAATAAGTAGGCCATAAGGTTCAACTGAATAAAGAATCTATCAAAACATAATATCCATATGGGTAAAATATACCCAAAACAGCTGAAAACTGAATGAAATCTGAACATAAGTCTGAATACTAAATCTGAAAACCTTTAACTGTTGTCTGAATAAGGAGTTGAAGAAACATGTCTCAAACTAACTTCGTAAACTGATAACTGGCTAAAATAACAATGAATAAATCAAATCATATTGTCCTTGAATGAAGAGGACTCATTGAATCTCTGTGCCTAGAAATGCTACTGCTACTAATGATCTGGAGCTCGTGTCTCTGAACCTATGGTGTAATATAAAAAGAAAGCACCATAGCGCAAATGCGTCAGTACGAGGAAATATACTGAGTATACGAGTGAGGTAGGCTAAATATAAATAGGGTTTACATGCATAAACAATGCTAACTGTCTGACCGACATGAATGTAAGAGTACAAACATACATACATAGTAACTGAAATTGTGGGTGCATGATAGCTAGTACTGTATACTAATACATGGTTTACTGATGTCTAACATAACTGATACTGAAATTTTGATAACATGGGCGACTGTATCTGACAATCCTGAATCTAATGGAACTATATGAGTTTCATACTGTAACTGAGTCTGACTATATCTGACAGTCCTGATGTACTGAAATCTGAAGACCTAGATGAATTCTTTTATTGAGATTGATTCTAAAACTATGGGAGGTAGTTGTTTAACTGACATACCCCAATAATGCATATAGCTAAGTTGGGGTCCGATCTTTGCCTCGACTAAAGGGGTGTCAATACCTCGCCACTGGTAAGGACAGTTGTGGGTGACCCTTAGCTGGAAGGTATTCAAAAGAGAATGGTGGGAACCCTAAACTAATAGGTTAAGCCACCTCATCAACCCTAATCTTATAGGCTAAGATATCTTAACCTATGCTGGCTACGTAGTTATGGAACACAAGGATGACTGCTAAGAATCACACCCTAAACTGGTAGGTAAGTTTCCATCCTTGGGTTCACTCGGTGCAAACTTTTACTCCCTTTTGAAGATACTAAACATGATTCAACTAACTGTACATGGACAGATTAACTGACTTCGGTTGACTGATGGAATAGTACTATTATCTGAGAGTTAACTGAGATCATGAGATTTTTGAGGTTTCCTAAGTCACATGACTGATTGAGTCCTATAGATTATAGCTTGACTGAGATTATCGTGAAAACATGACATGGCTCTAGGCACACGACTATATTTTTCAAATATGAATACCCCGAGGACTCGATAGAAGGAAATTGACACACATGACATGACTTGATCACAAGATTTGAGTCCACAATTCATAATATCATAGGTGAGTTTCATACTTGCTCCATATTAAACCACCTAAAGTTTATGGTTTTTAAGTAACAAGCACATATATTCCATGAAAACACCTTTAGACATCACATTGAAACTTAAACAACAATCGTCAACATGTACATACTCATATCACCAAAAAAAGTTTACAAAATAATATTTAAAACATGGTTCTTGAGCTCTATGAATGGATTGGCTCCATAGATGAACATTACGCCTACCTTAGAAAGGAAACCTTGATGATTTGCTGGAGAGTTCTTGGATTAGGAAACTAAATTCTCGATTATCTTAGAAAAAAGGCTTAAATCTTGCTTTTGAGAGATGAGTTTGATGGAAACCCTAATCTTGTGGTTGAGAGCATAAGAAAGGGTTTTTGAGATGCTTAACTAAAGAAAAATAGGAAAAATTATGCCTCTTTAGGGTTATAAGTCATGAAAAGTGAAGGAAATGACCAAAATACCCTTATGAAATAAATTTACAGTTGCTGAAAATCATAGCTGACGACATTTGTGACAAGGCATCAAAAATATGACAGGCCATCAAAAATGTCGTCACAGAGAAGCTGGATTCTGCCTAAGGCTGACGACCATCGTGATAGGGCGTCACAAGTGTGGTAAGCTACCACGAATGTCATCACTTAGGAGCTGGTTTCTGCCTAAGGCTAACATCCTTCGTGATAGGGCGTCACAGTATGGTAAGTTGCCATGAATATTGTCACTTAGGAGCTGGTTTCTGCCTAAGGCTGACGGCCTTCGTGATAGGGCATCACAAGTGTGGTAAGCTACCATGAATGTCGTCACACTATTTCCAGCTTGACATGCTGGAGTAAAATAGGAATAACTCTTTGTTTCGATATCGAATTTAGGCGAAATTGGTATCATTAGAAAGCTAATTCAATTATATATCTATTGATAGGTCATGAGCTCAAAAATTCCATGTATAATTAGATATATTATCATTTGAAGTTGACTATACTGATATTTTTCTCAAGAATTCAATCGGTAAGGAATGTTTTGATTCGTCTGATAGCTGGGAGTTATTTGAAGCCTTAAAATACATCTAACCTACTCATAAAACTATAAAAGAACCATGATTTACTATGCATGATCTTGGTACATGTCTCAAATATTGGTTTGGATTTTTTGGGGTATTACAATATATCCCCCTTGGAGACATTCGTCCTCGAATGATGACTACTTGAGAAGGGAGAAAAGATAAAACGACTCATACACTGATCATGCTCAACTGGCACATGATTTTAGGACTGAATTGAATTCTAAACTGAATATAGCCCAACTGAACATGCTTATCTGATGCATGACTGATAAGCTGAACTCATGAATATATGACAAGCTATGCACTGATACTTGATACCAATTTTATACTGGAATTTTAAACATTTAACTGAATAAGCTTAAGGAAAATGGTTACCTCGAGCTAATTATGAATTAGTGGAGAAAAGATGAGGGTACTTGGTTCGAATGTCTACTTCTGCTTCCCAAGTAACTCCCTCCATGGACCAATTCCGCCAAAGAACCTTGACTAGAGGGACTTCTTTGTTCCTCATCCTATGAGTCTGATAGTCAAGGATTTCGACTGGAATCTCTTTATAAGAGAGGCTATTCTGAATGTCAATGCTCTGAATAGGGACTAGCACTGCTGGGTCACCTATGCACTTCTTGAGCAAAGAGACATGGAAGACTGGATGAACTGAGGCTAGATCTGACGGAAATACGATCTCATAGGCTACCTTGTTGAAGCGACTGAGAATCATAAAGAGACCGACATATCGGGGACTGAGCTTTCCCTTCTTGGTGAATCTCTTCACTCCCTTTATGAGAGATATCTTAAGATAGACATAATCATCGACCTCGAATTCGAGATCCTTTCTACGAACATCCACATAAGACTTATGTCGGCTCTGAGCATCCCAGAGTCTTTATCTAATCAACTGAACTTTCTCTAAGGCATCAAATACTAAGTCAGGCCCTATGATTGCAGTCTCACTAACTTAGAACCAACTGATCGGAGACCTACATCTCCTATCATAAATAGCTTCGAATGGAGCCATTTAAATACTGGAGTGATAGTTGTTGTTGTATGTAAACTCAATCAAAGAAAAGTGGTCATCCCAACTTCCCTTGAAATCAATTGCATATGCCCTTAGCATATCTTCTAGAGTCTGAATGGTCCTTTCTGCTTAACCATCTGTCTGACGATGAAACCTGGTACTAAGATGAACTTGGGTACAAAGATCCTTTTGGAATGCTTTCCAGAAGTAAGAGGTAAACTGGGTACCTCTGCCTGAGATGATAGATAGTGGAACACCGTGTAATCTGACCAACTCCTTGATATAGAGTTTGGCATAATCCTCGGCTGAGTAAGAGGTACGAACTAGAAGGAAATGAGCTGACTTGGTTATTCTGTCTACAATGACCCAAACTGAATCATGCTGATGAGGTGTTCTGGGAAAACCCATCACGAAGTCCATGTTCACTTCTTCCCACTTGGAAGTAGGAATAGTGAACTCCTACATGGAACCACTAGGTTTATGATGCTCTATCTTAACCTGTTGATATGTAGAGAACTTAGCCACAAACTCTGCAACGTCCCTCTTCATCCCACTCCACCAATAGATCTCCCACAAGTCGTGGTACACCTTAGTGGCCCATAGATCAATAGAGTATCGCGCACCATGTGCTTTTTCAAGAATTCGTTGCCTCAAGTCATCTACACTGAGAACACACAGACGACCCTGACAATGAAGAACACCATCTCCCCCTTGGGAGAAAACCTCTACTTCCTGACTCTGAAATGACTCCTTTAGCTTGACAAGTATAGGATCCCTGTCTTGCTTCTCTTTCACCTCAAAAACTAGAGATGACTCTAAAAATATACATCACCCTCTAAAGTGTCGACTAAGTGAATGCCTATTCTGGCAAGCTGATGAATCTCCTGAGCTAATTTCTTCTTACTATCCTCAACATAGGAAACACTACCCATAGATAGTCTATTGAGTGCGTCGGCCACTACATTGGCCTTGCCAGGATGATAAAGGATACTCATATCATAATCCTTCAAGATCTCTAACCACCTTCTCCGACAAAGATTGAGATCTTTTTAGGAAAAGACATACTGAAGGCTCTTATGATCTGTGAAGACGTCTACATAAACACCATATAGATAATACCTCCAAATCTTTAAGGAAAAGACAACTGTTGCTAACTCAAGGTCATAAGTAGGATAATTCTTCTTATGGGGTTTTAACTGTCTGGAGGGATAGGCTATGACTCTACCATGCTGCATAAGGACACAACCCAAACCTACTCTGGAAGCATCACAATATACTACGAATCTATCGGAACCATCGGGAAGTGCTAAAACTAAAGCTGAGGTAAGTCGAGTTTTAAACTCCTAAAAACTGTTCTCGCAAGGTTTTGACCACTAAAACTTGACCTTCTTTTGAGTCAATCTGGACATAGGAGATGCAATAGACTAAAATCCCTTGACAAACCGCTAGTAATATCCAGCTAAACCCAAGAAAATCCTAATATCTAATGGAGAGATAGGGCGAGGCCAGTTTTTTACCACTTTAGTTTTCTGAAGATCTACTCTAATTCTATCACCGAAAATAATGTGGCCAAGGAATGCTACTGATCCTAGCCAAAATTCACACTTACTGAACTTGGCGAACAACTGGTGATCCCTAAGAGTCTGAAGAACAATTATGAGATGGTCTGAATGATCACGCTCTGTGCGAGAATAGACCAGAATATCATCTATGAATACTATGACGAATGTGTCAAAGTACTTCTTGAACATCCGGTTCATCAAGTCCATGAAAGCTGCAGGGGCATTGGTAAGACCAAAGGACATGACTAGAAATTCAAAGTGACCATACCGAATATGAAAAGCTGTCTTCAAAATATCACATTCTCTAACTTTGAGCTGATGATAGCCTGATCTAAGGTCTATCTTAGAGAAATAACTGGCACCCTGAAGTTGGTCAAACAAGTCATCTATCCTAGGTAATGGATACCTGTTCTTGACTGTGACTTTGTTAAGCTAAAGGTAATCAATACACATTCTAAGAGAACCGTCTTTCATGCGCACGAATAAGACTGGCGCACCCCATGGGGAAACACTGGGCCTGATGAATCCCTTATCTAAGAGATCCTTCAACTGATCTTTCAGTTCCTTGAGTTCTGCTAGTGCCATTCTGTATGGCGGAATAGAAATAGGCTAGTATCTGGGAGAAGTTCTATGCCGAAGTCTATTTCCCTTTTTGGAGGAATGCCTAGAAGATCTTCGAGAAAGAGGTCTGAATATTCATTAACCACTGGTACTGATTCGAGACTGGGAGATTCGAAACTGGAATCCTTAACATGCGCAAGATGATACACAAACCCCTTAGAAATCAGTTTCCTCGCCTGAAGGTAGGAAACAAGTTGACCCTTAAAATACGAAGTGCTACCCTTCCACTCTATGACGGGCTCATTCGAGAACTGAAACTGAACTATCATGTTTCTACAGTCGACTATGGCATAACAGGAATGAAGCCAATCCATGTCGAGAATGACATCAAAATCGGTCATCTCTAACTTGACTAAATCTATTGACGTGGATTAGACTGAGAGACTGACTTGAAATTATGCTTATTAGCACGACATGAATACTGAATGAAGGGAATTGTTCCTAAAATATCTCATAGCCTCCTGTACATAAATGCGGCGCACAACACACCCATGTACAAGACTCTACTAGATGCATATTTCAAACTTCCTAGGACTCTATTAAACCTTACGCTTTGATACTATGTTTGTAATGCCCCAATTTTCTGAATCAGAATGCTACACGGTGCTCATGACCTCGAGGGACCACAAGCTAACCTATGAATGATATCCATACCTGTACACTGCACATATAACATATTAATACGAAAAACATGAATATGTAGGCCATAAGGTTTAATTAAATAAAGAATCTCTTAAAACATAATATCTATATGGGTGAAAGATACCCAAAACAGCTGAAAACTAAATCAAATCTGAACATAAGTCTGAATACTAAATCTAAAAACCTCTAAGTGTTCTCTAAATAAGGATTTTAAGGAACATGTCTCCAACTAACTTCGTAAACTGATAAATGGCTAAAATAACAATGAATAAATAAAATCATATTGTCCTCGAATGAAGAGGACTCACTGAATCTCTGCGACTAGAAATGCTACTGCTACTGCTGATCTGGAGCTCGTGTCTCTGAACCTATGGTGTAATATGAAAAGAAAGCACCATAGCGTAAATGCGTCAGTACGAGGGAATATACTGAGTATACGAGTGAGGTAGGCTAAATATAAATAGGGTTTACATGCATGAACAATGCTAACTGTCTGACTGACATGAATGTAAGAGTACAAACATACATACATAGTAACTAAAATCGTGGGTGCATGATAGCTAGTACTGTATACTAATACATGGTTTACTGATGTCTAACATAACTGATACTGAAATTTTGATAACATAGGCGACTGTATCTGACAATCCTGAATCTAATGGAACTATATGAGTTTCATACTGTAACTGAGTCTGACTATATCTGACAGTCCTGATATACTAAAATCTGAAGACCTAGATGAATCCTTTTGCTGAGATTGATTCTAAAACTATGGGAGGTAGTTGTTTAACTGACATACCCCAATAATGCATATAGCTAAGTTAGGGTCCGATCTTTGCCCCAACTAAAGAGGTGTCAATACCTCGCCACTGGTAAGGACAGTTGTGGGTGACCCTTAGCTGGAAGGTATTCAAAAAGAGAATGGTGGGAACCCTAAACTAATAGGTTAAGCCACCTCATCAACCCTAATCTTATAGGCTAAGATATCTTAACCTACGCTGGCTACGTAGTTATGGAACACAAGGATGACTGCTAAGAATCACATCCTAAACTAGTAGGTAAGTTTCCATCCTTGGGTTCACTCGGTGCAAACTTTTACTCACTTTTGAAGATACTAAACATGATTCAATTGACTATACATAGACAGATTAACTAACTTCTGTTGACTGAAGGAGTAGTACTATTATCTGAGAGTTAACTGAGATCAAGAGATTTCTGAGGTTTCCTGAGTTACATGACTGACTGAGTTCTATAGATTATAGCTTGACTGAGATTATTGCGACAATATGACATAGATCTAGGCACACAACTATGTTTTTTGAGTACGAATACCCCCAGGACTCGATAGAAGGAAACTGACACATATGACATGACTTGATCACAAGATTTGAGTCCACAATTCATAATATCATAAGTAGGGGATATCATATTTCATATAGTTATTCAACATCTTAAACATTGTAGGGAATGCATGGATATATTTTGTGTACATGTTGTATATGTCCATTATCTTACATACTTTATACCACCACAATAGCAACACATGCAAAGCATGGGATTCATATTGAAGTATATAGCTAACACGGACTTGTCATTTAGACATCAAACAACCATACAAATATGAATTTCTAGCATCCTAAGCATTTTATCAAACACCTTGCATGCATTCTTTAAGGTATAGGTGAGTATCATACTTTCTCCATATTAAACCACCTAAAGTTCATGGTTTTCAATTATAAAACATATATATTCCATGAAAACACCTTTAGACATCATATTGAAACTTAAATAACAATCGTCAACATGTACATACTCATATCACCACAAAAAGTTTACAAAATAATATTTAAAACATGGTTCTTGAGCTCTATGAATGGATTGGATCCATAGATGAACACTACGCATACCTTAGAAAGGAAACCTTGAGGATTTGCTGGAGAGTTCTTGGATTGGGAAACTTAATTCTCAATTATCTTGGAAAAACAGCTTGAATCTTGCTTTTGAGAGATGAGTTTGATGTAAACCCTAATATTGTGGTTGAGAGCATAAAAGAGGGTT
The DNA here is from genome assembly GCF_002878395.1 of Capsicum annuum. Lineage (NCBI taxonomy): Eukaryota > Viridiplantae > Streptophyta > Magnoliopsida > Solanales > Solanaceae > Capsicum > Capsicum annuum. The sequence continues at coordinate 697,897 of NW_025814925.1, read as the reverse complement.
TTTGAGATGCTTAACTAAAGAAAAATGGGAAAAATTATGCCTCTTTAGAGTTATAAGTCGTGGAAGGTGAAGGAAATGACCAAAATACCCTTATGAAATGAATTCCCAATTGCTGAAATCATAGCTGACAACATTTGTGACAAGGCATAAAAAATGTGACAGGCCGTAAAAAATGTCGTCACACAGAAGCTGAATTCTGCCTAAGGCTAACAAACTTTGTGATAGGGCATCACAAGTGTGGTAAGCTACCACGAATGTCATCACTTAGGAGCTGGTTTCTGCTTAAGGCTGACGACCTTCGTGATAGGGCATCACAAGTGTGGTAAGCTACCACGAATGTCATCACTTAGGAGCTGGTTTCTGCCTAACGCTAACAACCTTCGTGATAGGGTGTCACAAGTGTGGTAAGCTACCACGAATGTCGTCACACTGTTTCCAGCATGACATGCTAGAGTAAAATAAGAATAACTCTTTACTCCGATATCATATTTAGGCAAAATTGGTATCGTTGGAAAGCTAATTCAATTATCTATCTGTTGATAGGTCATGAGCTCCAAAATTCCAAGAATAATGAGAGATATTCTTGTTTGAAGTTGAATATACCAATATCCTTCTCAAGAATTCAATCGGTAAGGAATGTTTTGATTCGTCTGATAGCTGGGAGTTATTTGAAGCCTTAATATACATCTAACCTACTCATAAAACTAAAAAGAACCATGATGTACTATGTGTGATCTTGGTACATGGCTCTAACAGTGGTTTGGATTTTTTGGGGTATTACAATTTCCTATCCTACCTACTTGAGAACCTCCATGAGCACCCTGGGGACCATCCCTACAACAATGCATACCACCTCTAGCTGGGGGATAAACTGCTCTAATAGGGGAAATACTCTGAGCTAAAGCAATAATCACACCACAAGTAGGGCACTCTCACAAAAAATGACCATGGCCCTCACAACTATAATATTTTCCTTGAGCCAAACTACAACCAGATTGTCTAGATGACCTAGAGTAACCACCACGACTAGAATAATCAGAAGATAAACCCCTCAAAGATTGGTTGTTACCCTGACCTGGGAGGTCACTGACAATAGACTGACTTACATCAGTAATCATGAACACTTCCTGAATAAGTCTACTAGGCTGAGTTTTAGCTGATACGACTAACACAGAGGGTACCTATCTAGATAACCACTATCTTTAAACCAGGAGATACTATGACTCCCCCAACCCCCTAATACTAAGGTCTCTTATTGCTGGCCCATTGGGCCTCGTGATCCATCTCCTCAATAAGCTAAGCATGATCAGAAACCTCAGCAAAAGACCTATCTGCAGCAACCAAACATTGCATAGACATGTGAAGATGAAGTCTGAATCCTCAAACAAAGCAATGAACTCTCTCATACTCAATAGTTAGAATATTATATCATGCCTAGCCAACTCATGAAAATGATCTTCATACTCCATAATAGTCATGAAGTTTACTCCAATATCATAAACTGATCTCTAAAAAGATCCCTAAGGTTGTGGGGCATGTACTTGTCAAAGAAAATCTTAGAGAACTGAGCCCATGTCAATGAAGAAGATCCAATTGTCCTAGAATCAAGATTACCTCTCCACCAATGTTGAGATGCCAAGTCCAATAGAAAAGTAGTTTAATACACACCACGAGTCTTAACTAAGCCTAAATTACGGAGCCTATACTTACAAGTAATCAAAAACTCATATGCATCCACACCCAAAGCACTAAAAAACCTAGGTAGAGCAAAACTCAAGAATCTATCCAACATCTTCTGCTCCTCGACAGACATAGAAGGGTAGAGAACCATTAGCTGATCGACTACCAACTTAGCAACAACTGGTGTAAGAGGGATATCAACTCTGGGGCCTACAGCTACATGTTGTGCCCCTGTCTTAATACTACTCTAATCTATACACTATGCACCATCAAATAGTGCACCACTAACAGATCCCAAAAATTAAATCAAAGTATCCCTGAGAACTAAAGAAAAAACCTTGGTGGAGCCTGGGTTGGTCCCTGTCCCACCGTAGGCTGGGGCAGGAGAACCTCTAGCTCAGGAGAGGTAGTAGGTTCTGGTAAAGGCCCTTTATCCTGGCCCCTAGTAAGGGACATATCTCGAGGTTGTTCACGACCTCTGTGTCATTTACAAACAGTGACAAGATCCCTAGGCTAGATTTCGGGACCCTCATCTTGCATAGATGTAGTACATTTCCTATCCCTCTGCAAAAGAGTGAAACCAAAGGAATGCTTTAGAAACTAACTCATACTCTTCGCACAAAATGAGTGAAAGAAGTGAAGAACCCCTAAGAATGCCTTATAGCCTCTTAAAGATAGGTATATGACGTCATTATTTTGATTTAAAGGATGCTATTAGAAACTTGCTCTTGTACCAACAATACTAGTGAAGCCTAAGATTTGATATTAATTTATCTTGACTCAATTTACAAGTCAAGATAGAACCTACTAAACCCTGCCTGTTGGTAAGACAAACTGTACTCGAGAGATAAATGCAATGGGTTTATAGGGTGGAAATGCCCTAAAAGGGAAAATAGAGAAGAAAGATTGAAATAGCAAAACAACAGAATGGTCTAAAAGATAGTCATAACACAAAAAACCATACCACGACCTGGTAGAGCCAGTACAAGAGCTACTATATAAATACAACCCAAGTTCTAAAATAGTCAATATCATTCATTCTAAAAATTAAAGACTAAACATAAATAAGATAGAAGGAAATAGGGTGATTTTACCTCTAAGAGTTCAACCTATCTCCAAAATTAGCCACAACACGATCATTAAATCAACAACGACAACTAGTACTCAGATCTGCACCTAAAGGTACATAAGTATAGTATGGGTACCAAAACACGGGTACTCAGTAGGAATCATTGGTTATGATATAAATACTATAAAATGCAAGATAACATAACTAAGTCAAGGTGATAAAGAAGACCTGAGGAAATTCCAACATCATTGCACATAAATGATTAAATAAATAAGAATAATAACATAAACAGATCCAATTAAAACTACAAAATTATCCCCCCATAAGTCAATAAATGCAGAAATATAAATAACCCAGCACAAGCCCCCATAAGCCTGGAGGGTACAATCAAGTAAAGCATAACCCAAACCACTATCCATTTATAACAATAAGAGTACAACTAGAATCCATCTATATCATTCCATGCGGTCACCAATTCCCATTTACGAACTCAAATTTTTAGCTATTTTCTAAGTATCATGCTAGTGACTTAAACCAGTCATTTTGTAATCAACAACGGAAGTAGCAGCTAGACTCGAGTAATCATTATCCACACTTGAAAGTAAAATATATCATCATAGTCATATTGAATCCCAGACTAGAATAGGTAAGTAAATCATCAATGCCATAGTCAATATCCAAGATCAAACCGATAATTATACAATCAATATCGTAATAATCTTCCGGACTTGAACTGGGTATATATGTCATCAACATCATCATAATTTATGGACATGAATCAGTAAGCATATGTATATATAGATATCATCATTATCATCCTTAAAGTCATGATCAACAAAATAATCAATAGTATAACCAATAAACCTCAACTCTCAATATCAACCCATCATAACCATCAATTACCAAATCTTTTCAATACTACCTTAGTAAGCATTTTCTAGGTGAATCGGAAGTGTATAAATAGGTTACAAGCATTAACATGAATCTTGGCCTAAGGTGGTTCGAAGGACCCACTTTTAAATCCCAAAAAATCCATTACAAGGTTAACTCTAACCTAGACTAGGCAAAGGTATCTAAACCTACTTTTAGAAGTTAAAAAAGCCTTAATTAGCCCTAATATAGGAATTGTACTAATGATCTAAGCAACTTAACCAAATATACTTAAATTACGGTTTCCAAAATAGCCTTGAAGTCCAACTAACCCAAGTATACTCAATTTGATCACCAATACCTAAAACCCATCCCAAATATAATATAATATCATAAACATACTTTGACATAGATCAATCCACGAAGAGGGGAAAACCTACCCTTTCTAGACACTAAAGAAAGCTTGAAGGATCCGTTAAATCACTAATTTTTCCTTTTCAAGAAACTTTGCAAGGTGCCATGCTACCAAATCACAATCTACTCATCAATATGAAAACAACGATACTCATGAATCAAGCCAACCCATGACCAGGTCCTAAAATACTCAAAAATCTCATGTGGGTCCCGTTTATGGAAATCACATTTTTGAGGCGAACCCAACGTTCCTTCATTCTAATGGAGTAATTACCCTAAAAATAGGTGCAATTTAAGCTAAATTGGTGCTAAAATCAAGACACCAAATTTTAGTTATTTTAGGAAAGAAAAGGGAAAATCAACCATAGAATCAAAGGAATCTCACAACAAATTCAAAGAAAAATTATGAAAATGATCGTTACCCAAACTCCCAAATCACCCACAAGAGTTATTCCCAAGGTAATCCACTTTTTAAGGTTTAATTCTCAGGAGAATGAATGAAGAATTTGTAAAAACAAGTTAAAAGGAGAATGTTTATACCCTTACTAGGTGCTCAGAGTCGCTATCGCAACCCAAATCTCACAATCGCGGCATCTGGTAGCTGCCAAGTGAGTTGATATGTGACACATGATATCACAATTATAGCACTTGCTGGGTGTTGTCGAATCACTATTCAAGGTATAGGGCCCGTGATTACGAGTGCACTAGAACAACTGAGACTTGGACAACCCCTCAGGATTTACTGGAATCCTGTATATGCGAATGGACTATGCTACCCTATCAAATTTGACATTCCAGACTCAACGACACAGTCAAAATTTCTATCCAAGGTTAGTCCCAAATGAACTTCTCCATAACCAAACTGTCAGTCCCAGCAAGTCATAAATAACTTTGGATAACTATAGGAATGCTCTAATGATAAAATAAGCAAAAATATGGAAAATGACCTGAAAGGTCATTACATTCGCTTTGGGCCCAAGCCTTATGACTTTAAAATATATCACTAGAGAGTAAGGCTTGCTTATTTACATACCCAATGTCTCTCCTATGCTATGCCAATGTGGTGTGACTTATCCTAAGTTGGGCCATTACATACACCACCTCTTATGGACTCAACATCCACACTGAGGTTTGCCCCACCAAATCAGATTTTCCTAGACTCGGGGCTGAGGTTTTTCTTTCCTTATCAAGATTTTCCTAAACTCAGTTTGAACTCTGTTCCACATCAACAAGGCTAACACAAGTGTGTATTTGATACCATTTGTAATAGCCCATCCCACTTGTGATATTATTTGATCTAGGCCCAAACTCGCATGCCTTTAAAATGATCACTAGGGAGTAAGACCTGCTTATTTATATACCCAATATCTCTCTTATGTTTTGTCGATGTGGGAATCTTTATTCAAAGTTGGGGTGTTATAGAAAGAAAAGTGTGCAAACTTATGTAGTCACTCTATGGACTAAAACAAGAACCCAGGGTGTTACAGAACAAAAAGTATGGAAATTTGTTAAGTCACTCTATGGACTAAAACAAGCATCCAAACAGTGGCATATAAAGTTGACCAAACCATATTTGCAAATAGATACAACAACAACAACAACAACAACAAACCCAGTGTATTCCCACCTGGTGGGGTCTGGGGGGGTAGGATGTACGCAGTCCATACCTCTACCTCTGAAGAAGTAGAAAGGCTGTTTCCGATAGACCCCCGGCTCGAGACACGCGGTACCACACAAACACATAGTAAAGCACAGCATAAGGTTACAAGGTTACAAGATTACATAACATAAATACGGCACCCATAAGTAATATAAAACAGAGGAAAGCACACAGCTTCATAATAAAACATGGGACACGGACTCCTAACAGGAATAAAACCCCACCAAGTATTTCCCTATACTAGCGACTCAGACTGGCCCTAGTCCACTGCCCTGATTCGCGTCCTCCAGACCTTCCTATCTAGGGTCATGTCCTCGGTGAGCTGTAACTGCTCCATGTCTCGCCTAATCACCTCACCCCAGTACTTCTTCGGCCTACCCCTACCCCGCTTAAAACCATCCAACGCTAGCCTCTCACACCTACGGACCGGGGCATCCACGCCCCTCCTCTTCACGTGTCTGAACTATCTCAATCGGGCTTCCCGCATCTTGCACTCCACTGGTGTCACACCAACCTTCTCCCGGATGTTCTCATTCCGAACTCTATCCCCTCTAGTCAGCCCACACATCCAGCGCAACATCCGCATTTCTGCCACCCTCATCTTTTGGATGTGGGAGTTCTTAACTGGCCAACACTCCGCTCCATACAACATGGCCGGCCGGACTACCGCCCTGTAGAATTTGCCTTTAAGCTTAGGTGGCACCTTCTTATCACACAGCACCCCCAACGCGAGCTTCTACTTCATCCATCCCGCCCCAATACGGTGCGAGACATCCTCGTCAATCTCACCGTTACTCTGGATCACGGACCCGAGATACTTGAAACTCTCCCTCTTACCTACCTCCTGTGATTCCAGCTTCACTACTACCTCATTCTCCCGCCTCACGTCATTAAACTTGCATTCCACATACTCTGTCTTGCTTCTGCTCACCCTGAACCCTTTAGACTCAAGGGTTTGCCTCCACACCTCTAATTTGTCACTCACACCCCCTCGAGTCTCATCTATCAAAACTACATCGTCTGCAAAAAGCATACACCACGGCACCTCCCCTTGAATACGCCGCGTCAACACATCCATCACCACTGCAAACAAAAAGGGACTAAGAGTAGATCCCTGATGCAACCCTGTCCGGACCGTGAAATGCTCTGAGTCTCCTCCCGCCGTCCTCACCTTAGTTTTCGCTCCATCATACATATCCTTGATTGCTCTGATATATGCCAACGGTACTCCACTCACCTCCAAGTTTGATATGAAACAAATGTTGGAGAGCAAGTTTGATATTAAAGAGATAGGATGTAATACCCCACAAATTCCTAGCTATGATTCTAACCATTAATCATGTGTTTAAAAGTCTAAAAATGATTAGTTTAATCATATACAGGTTTCATGATCATTTACCTAACGTGTTAAGTGCTTTCGAAGAGAATCACTTTCATAGAAAGCATTTAGAGCAAAGTTGAGCTGAGAACATTTCTTATCGATTGAGTTTTAGTATTTGAGCCAACAAGGGTCAACTTTAAATGAAGTGTGACTTATTTAATATATAGAGTTTTGAAGTTGAAAACCCACCAAATGATCTGAGCCCTGGCTGCAATGGACATCCCAAACCACAAGGCCTGGGAGACCCCTTACATACTATCATAAGCATAATCTATACATAAATCAAAGTGTGGAAGATATAATAAAATTCAAGGGAAACTTATGATCCAACCCATGTCAACAAATTAGTGACAGTACAATAATCAAATCTCGTCTAAGAATTCTCAACTGAATACTAATTATCTAGGTCGGGACAAGGCCCCCAGCTGGACCACAAACTAAAAGAAGTCAAAATATGAATAAATTGCCTTTCAAAAGATTAATGGATCACCAAATTTTCCATATCCAAGTGTTCTACTGATGTGATGGACCATGAGAATATGTCTCAGAACCTGTATTATGGGTGGAGTCAATACTTGGAAAGTTTTGGAATGCAGAACAATCTAAAATAATGTATATTTCATGTAAAATAATCGAGAGCATTGTGACAACAATTAGCACAATATATATATATATATATATGGGCATAATTAAAGAGTTTCAAAACATTCTTGCAAAGCATTGACTCAACTATTTACTTTAGTTCTAAGCTAGATGATACACCCTACATTTTTAAAAACCCACGGGCTATATGGAATCCACCATTAACTTGGTGGCCAAGCTCGCTAATCCAAGTTTTCTAGAAGGATAGGAGTTGTCATGACCTGAACCGAGGCCCTAGCCATGACGAGCAATCCAAACCATGAAGGCCCAGACTCCCATCTAACTTGTAATCACATACATCATTTATATACAGAAAAGAAATACATAAATATAACTGAGTATGGGATCATGGTCATGCTTTGAAATCAACAAAATGTTAAAGACTACAATTCAACAACATCTAAAATAATATCTGACTTCGTCTGCGAAACCTCTACTACGTATGAAACAAAGATGTCTGAAAACTGGGACAAGGCCCCCAATAGACCAAAACTATAAATAAATGTCTGAAATTTAAATAGGCCTTCTAAAATATAGAAGGTTCACCAACTGAACTCTGTACTTTTGTCTGGAAAGATCTACTTCTTAGCCGGATCGGTAGATTGAGCCTCAGACCCTGAGAGGTAGGGGGTCAATATAGTTGTACTGGTACGTAGAGCAAACCAGAAGTAATATTTGATATTAAACATATATGAGAGCAATTTAAAAACGGTTCATAAATATGTCACATATTAAAATTCACATGGGCATGGTTAAAAGACTCTATAAAACCATCTGAACTCTGTGACATACTCTTTGTTTTACTTCTGCGCTAGGTGGTATACCCTACAATTCTATAATTCCATGGGTTATATGGAATCTACCCTTAACTCGGAAGCCAAGCCCCTAACCCAAGTTTGCCTCAAGGGTCAGAGTCTCTAAATCTCTACTACAACACATAGCCATTGCCAGTATACAAAAGTAACATACCCGTATCGGCAAAACACGATTTTAGGCTATGAGTTGATTGACTCGTACCCTCTTCGGGTAACCACCTAACCCGCTTTAAGCCTATTTTTAATTCTTAATAACATGCAATCTTTCAAAATCAAACTCTAAAGACTCTAGTTCTATTATGGCATATATTTACATAGTATCATCATACCATTGACTTACAAGTCACATTCTCTGAGCCATTTATAGCAAATTATGTCTGTATTCTCAAATCATGAAATTCAGGACCACCATATCAATAATTCTTTTCAAGAAACTCATTCTTTAAAACACATGTGAAACCATGCAAGCAATTCTCTTTATCAACGATTCAATAAACAAAGGTTGTCATGTCAAAATTCTTAATTTCATGCAATTCTTTCTCTTTCACACAAAACATAGATATCTCAAGAAACACCCTCTCATTATCTCTAAATCATGTTCAAATTCTATGACATTGAGAAAACTACTTTCCCATCGTAAAACATGCATTTCAACTTTTTTACGACAAAACCATAAACTTTAATTCAATACACGAGAGGGATTTCATAATTTGTGCTCTCAAACAATCTCAAATCTCAATTTTAATACATATACATGTAAATCAATTTAGGAGAAAAGACCACAAGGCCAAAGCAATAGTAACATTGAAACATTCGGAATACATAATTTAAATATAGATTCCAAAACCCCTTTAAAATTCATGCTTAATAATCTTTAAATCATGCTCTAATGTTTACAAGCCCATGTAGTTTTTAGGATAAACCCCACATACCTTAGACTATAAGAGTTGAAAGATGGAATCTAGATCTTGATAGATGGAACCTGGATCTTGACTCTTTTCTTGGAGTCTTGAACTTAAGATATTGATTCTTGATCTTGAGGGAAAAGATTTAGGATTTTAATTTGAGAGTAAAAATTGAATTATGGAGTGTATTCTACTTTTGGGGCGTGAATCTTATGTTACGGATAGACCTTGGATGAGGTAAAGGTCCAAATTTCCCTTAAAAACGCAAAAATAGAATCTGAAAATTAGGTACGTGCGTTGCACTGTAATCTCGTGCAGCTACTTCCTCTCTCACGAAAATGGCTATAACTTTTCATTTGGGTATTGGATTTTGGTAAAATTGCTATCATTGGAAAGATACTTCGAAGACCTTTCATTTGAAATATAGTAGTCCCTCTAATTCTATATATACAAGAAATTATGGTCAATGGAAGTTGACCCAAGTTTAAACATCCACTGAAACTTAATCGCTAGAAATATTTTCAACACGTCTTAGAGTTAGGGGATTTTTGTGACCTCAATTCATATTCAAAGGTATTCCCACACTATAGGATTGATAAACACACATATATTAACAAGGAATTATCTAGTTTGGGTCTATACGCGGAGGAACGACGGTCTAGATTATAGCCCGAAAGTATGGGGTGTTACATTATCTCCCCCTTGGGATCATTCGTTCCTAAATGATGGGTAGGGACCTTTTGAAGCTCTAAGAGTGTAGAATAAAGAACGTAACATTGATTTGAGCATTTTTCCTCAACAAAAATATGCAAAGGTATCATACGATCTTCATAATAACCTCTAGGGAAACGAGTAAGCACGAAACCAGAGACAATGAAACTTGACATCGACATGATCTTGGCATGTGTTTTATGGCACATGATCAAAACATTGCAAAACATAACTTTTTCTAAGAGTCCTCGGCCTGATTAAAATCGGTACAAGACATGAGATAAGCTTCTCGCGGAATACAAAAGTATTAGCATTCTTCATTTTACAAAATACTACAAAAAGACTTAAACTTAGCAACACTTGTTATCTATACTCCGATATTAATCAACATAGTTCATCATTCCCAACTTACAATTCTCCCGTAACGCATCCGTATAATACTTCTATGTTCAAGCCTAACTCAGAGTAAAGAGGGGCTAACTTAAACTACGGGGCCATGCACCCTACATCACATTAAGAAATCACCTCACCTCATCACTGTAATCCAACAATCTCAAGTCTTAATTCAAAGAATACTAACCACATGGCACATAGGTTTGTGTTTTGATCATTCAGAACATTCAAGCCTAACCAATACTATAACCACTACATGGATCTCCCTACTAAGACCAGCAATTTCAATCACTCTCAAAACTATATCCACCACATTTCTCCTTCGTAGCTATTTCACACAACAAAAGTTCATCTCCTTGTTTTCCCTTCAGTTATAACCTTAGCTCGACAACCACATCAAAATCTTCACCTTCAAGAACATCTACTCCCCCACCTAACATATTTCTATGCCTCCACAACCACCATCATACTAGCATACAGAGGGTCATTAAAGGACCTGAGCAAGAGCATCATGAAAGGAAGTAACACTATTCAATTATAACATATACTAATTTCCATACTAAAGGTGGGACATGAGTTGAAGATACGGTACATGCACAGAGTATATCATATATCAAGTATTTGGATCACAAGTGAAGAGTCTTTTTTGCACAATTTCAACATAGAACGAGTTCTTAGGACAACCATAATGAGAAACATGAGAGCTTACATCATGAGTCTTATAACATGAGTGTAGAGTTCATGAAGTCGATGATTTTGGCAAGGACTTCTACTTGGATCTATCACTTCCCATTTTTAGAACTGAATTAGTCATGAGTTCGCACAACTTTATCATTTTGGCTAATCCCGACATAAAATAAATCATCAACATATGACAAACATAGTTCCTTAGAACCAACCATGATTCGGGACACAGATTTATCAGTCATGAGCAACGTCACATAGAGCTTAGATGCTTAGAATATTGGATCACTGAGGGATATTATTTTTTCTAGTTTGGAAGTCAGGACATGTCATGAATTACACCGAGTGCTCAAACCTTAGACATAGGTAGGAGTTGGATACATAACGTAAGGCATTACCAGAATGACCTCTTAGTTTGAAGCAGGAGGAACATTCTTTAATAGGAGTAGGTTCATCATGACTCTTCCCTAACTCGCCACAATGAGAAAATTTTAGGAACTAACTTAATCCCTTATCTCCCCCTTAGATCAAAGTCACAACTCTCAACATAAAAGAGACATCACCATATACTTAAACTCCAACTCTCCCTAATGATCTATACCACGAAGGCCTTGCTTTTCTGTAGATGTTACTCTTAACTTTTGCTAACCATTGTAGCCATCTCTCTACAACCCCCACTCATATGAGTGTACGCATTCACACTCCTTATCAGCAAGGGATATCAATATGTACATGAATACAACTCCTCTTAATAATTTAACATAAAGGCACTAAATTCCTTTTAGGACATCCCCCCCCCCCCCCCCCCCCATGGATACTAATCAACTTTCTCTAACCCCAAAGTCATTAACTCATGACTAATATCATTATAGGCATGGACATCCCCGCTCCTAAACACTTAACACTCTATCTTCAACTCCTTAGAATACCCGCATTACACCTCTAATCACATAACTTACAACTTAACAAAATTTGTAAAACCATACCCAAGGCTCATATTTCCTACCAATATTTCTTCAATTCAATTCTAACGAATACCGTACAACAACTCACCAGACTCGTCCATACTATAATTTAGAACACAAACCAGGTATGTAAAACACATATACACATAAAAGCTAAAATTCCCCTTTCTAGGTAATCTCTAAAGTCATTGATTTCCAAGAATGCTACTCTTAACTTTTGATATCCTCTACTATCATCAAACTACAACATACAGTCTCATGAGCATACACTTTCTCAATTCTTATCACATAAAACTACACTCTCCACTACTTAACCTTCTAACATATGATCGTTAATCGCATAATTCATATCATAAAATCTTACCTAATGTCATACTACTGGGGGGCAACTTATTCTTATATACTTACGCCCTTATCCACTTAATGACTCACCCACAAGTCATCATTTTAATACTCATTCTCATATACACATATACCTCACAATTACAACTTAAACCTTTCATCAATTATCAACCTATGCTCTTTCACAAATCACGTCAAGCCTACTAATTCATACTCATAAAATATACTTCATTAATCTTAAGCTACTATTCTTACCACCATATTCTGCATCTAGAATCCAATCCTATAGTCTAGCATCAATTATCTACCACTAAATAAGCAAAGCATGCAACATAATGTACCAGTCCATCAAATTGGGAAAACAACTCTAAATACTCATTTCATTTAACTACTACCTAAAATCACAATCCCCTCTATGACATCACTATTATATCTCAAAATCCACTTCATACCTTCTCACATGAAATACTAGTTTACAACCACTAAAGGAAAGAGGGTCAAGGGGTAAAGTCATAGAATAGACATAGTCAACCTTACTCTTGTATAATAACCCACCTTACATATAATTCTCACTTGGAAGTTATAGAATAAGACATCAAGAAACACTAGCCCACCAGAATCTCATAACAACAATATTCGGCCATATTCATATGGCCTATCTTATTTACAATCCATCAATGCATCCTTCTTCTACACATTATTAGTATTTACCTAGCTATAAACTTAAACTTCTTTCATAGCTCTATAAGTTTCAACTAAACTCCCTCTTACAACCTCAGGGAACCCTAAATTAACAAAACTCATCCACTAAGTACTTTCACCAATAACCTATACTTTTCTAGCACAATAAACACCATCAACAACTCTTTTCATACTTCAAGCAAACAACAATTTAACTTAACTAATAACTCCTTCTCCACCTTTTACTAACCTAACACATAAGGATATATCACTTCATTACTGACTCCATCATATGTAAAAAAAATGATTCAGCTACATATATTCAATAAATTGCCCTTACCACTTTTTTTGTCACTACACCTCTAAACCCCCAGTTCTAACCAACACAAGAACAACAAGATGAACAGCAAGTTGCTAGTGAATCGAAATAGGCCTCACATGGCTTCACTAGACTTGATTTTTGTGTTTTGAACCAGAAAATGAAATGAATAAAAAAGAAACTATGCTAGTGAATCGAAAGAGCCCCACACGGATTCACTAGATTTTTAGTTTCAACAACACAATGATAACAAGATCACAAGAGATGGAAATTTAACACACAATATTCAATGACCTAAGAATACACATCTTACTATTTTGTTAACTGAACGCCTCATAAGAACTAGGACACAACTTTAAACTTGAGGGACTTACAGCACACTAGGGAGCTCCTCTCAAGCCCTTCGTGTAACTTCTAAAATTTCTTCTAGTAAATCTGAGAGCATTATCTAGGAACACCAGAGTAAGGAAATAATTAGGATAACTTTTCATTCATATGGGCGACACCATAGCACGAATTAGAGTATGAAAGAGGAATATTCCAACTCTATAGCATGAACTAAAAGATGAAGAAAGAGAGACATTCCTAAATGCCTTGTAGCCTCCTACTTATAAGTGTGAAGTGATAAATACCCATAAACAAGACTCTACCCGATGGGATTTTGCAGATACCCTGGGATCATGAACCGTGCATTGATACCAAGTTTATCAAGACCCAAACCAAGGCCCTGTCCATGACGATTAATCCAAACCATGCAGGCCCAGATGCCCCTCTAACTTGTAATCACATCACCATTCATATACAAAAAAGAAATGCGGAAATATAACTGAGTATGGGATCATGGTCATGCTCTGAAATCAACAATATGTTAAAGAATGCAATTCAACAACATCTAAAATAATAACTGACTCCGTCTGTGAAACCTCTACTACATATGAAACAAAGATGTCTGAAAACTGGGTGAAGGCCCACAGTATACCAAAACCATAAATAAATGCTTGAAATTTAAATAGGCCTTCTAAAACATAGAAGGCTCACCAACTGAAATCTACACTTCTGTCTGGAAAGATATACTACTTAATCAAACCGCTAGATTGAGCGTCAGACCCTGAGAGGTAGGGGTCAATACAATTGTACTGGTACGTAGAGCAAACCCAAAATAATATTTGATATTCAACATATATAAGAGCAATTTAAAAATGGTTCATAAATATATCACATAGTAAAATTCACATGGGCATAGTTAAAAAAACTCTATAAAACCATCTGAACTCTGTGACATACTCTTTGTTTTACTTCTACGCTAGGTGGTATACCCTATAATTCTATAATTCCATGAGCTATATGAAATCTGCCCTTAACTCAGCAGCTAAGCCCCCAACCCAAGTTTGCTGCAAGGGTCGGAGTCTCTGAATCTCTACTATGCCACAGGGTTGTCGCCAGCGTACAAAAGTAACATACCTATATCGATAAAATATGATTTTTGGCTATGAGTCAAATGACTCGTGCCCTCTTCGAGTAACCACCTAACTCTCTTTAATCCTATTTTAAATTTTTTACAGCATGCAATCTTTGAAAATCAAACTCTAAAGACTCTAGTTCTGTTATGGCATATATTTACATGGTATCGTCTTATCTTGGACTTACAAGTCACATTCTCTGAGCCATTTATAGCAAATTATGTATCTATTCTCAAATCATGAAATTCAGGACCACCATATTAACAATTATTTTCAAGAAACTCATTCTTTAAAACTCATGTGAAACCATGCAAGCAATTTTCTTTATCAACGATTCAATAAACAAAGGTGGTCATGTCAAAATTCTTAATTTCATGCATTTCTTTCACTTTAACACAAAATATAGATATCTCAAGAAACACCCTCTCGTCATCTCTAAATCATGTTCAATTACTATGACATTGAGAAAACTACTTTCACACTGTAAAATATGCATTTCAACCCTTTTCCGATAAAACCATAAACTTTCATTCAATACACGAGAGAAAATTCATAATTTGTGCTCTCAAACAATCTCAAATCTCAATTTTCATACATATACATATACATGTAAATCAATTTAGGGAAAACTACCACAAGGCCAAAGCAATAGTAACATTGAAACATTTGGAAGACATAATTTAAATATAGATTACAAAACCCCTTAAAACTCATGCTTAATAATCTTTAAATCATGCTCTAATGTTTACAAGCCAATGTAGTTTTTAGGATAAACCCCACGTACCTTAGACTATAAGAGTTGAAATATGGAACCTAGATCTTGATAGATGGAGCCTAAATCTTGACCTTTTTCTTAGAGTCTTGAACTGAAGATCCTTATTCTTGATCTTGAGGGAAAGTATTTAGGATTTTAATTTGAGAGGAAAAATTGAATTAGTGTGTGTAGTTTGCATTTTAGGCGTGAATCTTATGTTATGGACAGACCTTGGGTGAGGTAAAGGTCCAAATTTCCCTTAAAAATGCAAAAATAGGACCTGAAAATTAGGTACGTGCGTTCGCTCGCTAATCGCGCACAGCTACAGCCTCTCTCACGAAAATGGATGTAACTTTTTGTTAGGGTTATTGGATTTTGGCGAAATTGGTATTGTTGGAAAGCTACTTCGAAGGCCTTTCATTTGATATATAGTACGACCTCTAATGAGATATATACAAGAATTTATGGTTAATGAAATTTGATCCAAGTTTAAACGTCCACTGAAACTTAATCGCTAGAAATATTTTCAACTCGTCTTAGAGTTAGGGGATTTTTGTGACCTCAATTCATATTCAAAGGTATTCCCACATTATATGATTGATAACCACACATATATTAACAAGAATTATCTAGTTTGGGTCTATACGCTTAGGAACTATGGTCTAGATTCTAGCCTAAAAGTACGGGGTGTTACAGGGGTCCTACATACTATTCTAGTACACCAGTGGTGGGAGGCAAGTATACATTGTCCATCATCAATTATGTCTCCTGTGTCGGCAAAACTCGATTTCCAACCCTTACACTCAAATGCCTTCTTTTGAAAATCATTTAACTTTCTTTAAGCCCAATTTTAGTCCTTTAAAACTATGCCTCATGCTTTAAAATGTTTATTTATTTTGCATGTCAAGGGCACTTCATAATAGGTATCTTCATACCTAGACTTGTAAGTCAATCATATCATATAAAATCCATAGTCCTTCACATTCAAAAGTATGTTAATGACCACCAAAAGATTAAAAAATCACATGAGAGTTCTTATTTCAAATAGCATATAAAACTTATGCAAAACACTCTCTCTTTTCAAGACTTTAACATATGGTGGCCCATTCTTTCATAAATGACATAAAATTCCTTCATTTAACATAAAATGGAATTTATCAATAATCACACCTCTTTGAATATATTTAAAGAAAATGACAATGCATATTTGATAAAGAGGCATTTAGAACTCAAGAATTATCATCATTCATAAAGCAGCCCCAACACTAGTCACAAATGAATCTCATGTTTGAAAAATGGGGACTTATAGTTCATGCTCTAAAATCCACTTTAAAATCCATAAGTGATAGTAAGTGCTTAAATTCAAGCTTTTATATCATTTATTTGAAAAACCCATAACATTTTAAGAAAATAACTTTCAACATGCAAGGGGGATTTTAGAAATCATTCTCTTAAATCACTTTTCGAAACTCATTATATATGTACACATAACTATAACTCATGTTCATGGACCCCCCCCCCCACCCTGTAATTACATAGTTTCATTAAACATGGATTTATGGTGCATGCTCTTCAAATTGTTTCCAAAGCGCATTACATATAACTGCATATACATTTTTAAAACTTGTTAAAATATTAAACTTACGCCCATACGAGTTAGGATAGTCCCGCATACCTTTTGACTAAAGAAGATTGAATAATAACCTTGAGTTTGGAATCTACATGCTTAAGGATTGAGAAATCCCTCCTTGGAAATCTTTAGAGAAAGAGAATTAGGGTTTGGGGGATTTCAATTGGTTTTGGAATGAACTTAGGGTTATATGACAGATTGGGGAAGTTATGGGGGTTAAAGGACCTTTGCACCCATGAAATACTCAAGAAAAACATTGGTTTTAGTGTATTTGAATATAGGTCTATTCCATAGTAAAATCTCAGAGCACAAGGTCCGTGCCAGGCTCCTATCACGGAGCACAGGGTCCATGATACATCAAAATCATGGACCCTCACTGATTTCTCATGGAAATGCTCATAACTTTTTGCTCAGGTATCGGATTAAGCCAAAATTGGATGCGTTGGAAAGAGGACTCAATTATATTTAATTTAGTGGGTCTTGAGGCTCAAAATTCCATATATTATAGAAGTTATACCCATTCAAAGTTGACCCTGGTAGAATCAAATACCAAAATTTGGTCGATAACGAAAGTTCTTAACTCCACTTCACTCTAAGTGTTTTCTATGAACATTCTTTACCTTGAAAGTATTTTAAACACTAGGTAAATGATTATGAAAATTTTATTTATATACAAATCATTGGATTAAAGTTTATATACGTAGAAACAATAGTCAAATTCTAGCTCAAAAATGTGGGGTGTTACATGTGGTCCATGCTTTAGTGATTTAGGGAAAAGTATAAACTTGATTCCCCTACTAGTGTTAATACTCTTGGTTTGGGAAAGTTGAGGCCATGATCTATGGTGATCCAAATGGCAGACAAAAGTAGAGTTTATCCCAAAGGAATCATAGAAAACGTACTCATCAAGGTTGGTAAGTTCATTATTCCTACTGACTTTATTGCTTTTTATTATGATGCAAATGATAGGGCACTGATTATCTTAGGACTTCTATTCTTGGAGATGGAAGGATTCTTGATTGATGTGGGAGAGAGGACTCTCACAATGAGATGAGATAATGAAGAAATGGTTTTCAAAGTCTATACACCACTCAATCCACATTCCCATTAAAAGGACTTATTCCTGATCACAATTATGGAAATGATGAGTGTGGGGTGGTGGAGTCCAAACTACCAATGACCTCTTCATGTAGTCTTATTAAATTTCCTAAGTCACCACCTAAGCTCAAATTTGACAAGCCTAAAAAAGGCTATTGTTGTTAAAAATACAGACCTTGAGCGTACACACTTAAAAGACCAAAAAAGAGTGATAAGATAGCCATCAAGTAGGAGGAAGAAGATGAATGAATTCAATTGATATGTGTTAATTTGGGTCATTCCGTGATACTAAATCAGGTACTGCTTGGAAGGTAATCGAAGTTAAGTTAGGTATTTTATTTTTGTAGTATAATTTTATTTCACGTAGTTTTTATTTCTGTTGAGTCACAGGTTGATGGGAAGTCTAAGTACCCAAAATCTAAATTAATGAGCATAGAAAAGACTGGGTGTGGGGTCCACATGACCTTATGAATTTTTAAATATGCAACTAGCAAGGCATACAGGCCTCAAGGAGCATTTCTATCTCTACTTTTAATTATACTTTGGCAACAAAGTATATTTTTAAGTGTGAGGTGGGAAATATTTCCATGGTTTATGGTGAAGGGATGCTATAGGGTCTGTCTTTAGTTGTTTTCTTAGTTTTTGAGTAAATTTGAAAAAAAAAATACAAAAAGACTTATATTTTGGTAGTTTGTAGTTTTAGTTTATTTTTTGTGCCAGTCTAGTAGTTGCACACTTTACCCACCCCGTGGTTGTTCTTTGTGGTTCTTTTCGAAGGGGTCCCTCTTTGAACACAGTATTCTTTTTCATTTTTAAGAGTAATTTGATTTTTTTTGTATTAGGAACAAGTAGGATGTTCTTGCTATGTGCTATGTATGATTACATGATGCAAGTAGTTTTGTTTGTGAGAGCATTTTGATTATGTTAAATGACTATTTTTGGGACACTTAGGCTCATTTATATGATTCTCTCTTATTGTTGGCTTAATTTTGAATTCATATCAATTGCTTAGTTGAGAATCTATAGTGATCCAACTTGATTTGAGGATGTGCTATGTGTGTGGGAAGTTTTTTGTATATTCCTTGTTATAATGTGATGTGTAGAACTTTCCTG
Organism: Capsicum annuum; assembly: GCF_002878395.1. Lineage (NCBI taxonomy): Eukaryota > Viridiplantae > Streptophyta > Magnoliopsida > Solanales > Solanaceae > Capsicum > Capsicum annuum. Next base: position 678,311 of record NW_025814925.1, on the reverse strand, counting down.
GTGTGTGTGCAAAGAGAAATAAAGATTATAGGTTTAGAAGATGATAAAGGCAGTTCTTTGATAAGCATGTTAATATTCTCTTTTACCTACCCTTGTGCATAATCTTAGTTAGCCCCATTGAGCCTTAGCTTATTTCCTTGGTAGCCTCATAGGTAGCCTATTTCCCTTTTTTAAATGACCATAACTTGATCTAGAGATCCTAAGCACTTTAGTCGAAAAATTAATAAAGTTAAGGAGTGTAGAAACGAAGAAGAAAAAGGTGAATTTGAAGCCCAAAAGTAGTAGCTAGTGGTGTAGGAAAAGTTTATGTGTTGGGAGTGGAATTAATGTAATGAGAAGAGAAAAAATTAAATCATGTGTTGATTAAGAATTCTCCCTCCTTTCTATGTGTGAACTATCTTAATGTGAACTAGCTTAATGAGATGGGGCAAAACAAAAGAGATGTGTGAAGGTAGAGCTGGTGAAAGCTTTGTTGTTTAGAGAAGATTTTACTTTATAATGTAAGGTATTAAAGTTCTTAGGGAAGATAGTCACTATTACCGACCAAATAGTTCCTACCCATCCCTTAGCCTACATTAAAACCCTTAAAGTCCTATTTGATCATAAGCTTTAAAATTCTAATATTAGTAGAGTGCTACTAAAGGAAATCCTATGGTTCATCTTATGTGGCATATCCATTTTTTGTGAGAGTGAGCATAATTTGATTCTTATACCTATTCCTGTGATAAATTGCACTATGTGAGTAAATATAGGTAACTCTCTTGGGGTAGGGCACATGTTTGATGATAGTTAGGTGATTTGTATGATCTCTTTGATTGAGTAATATGCATCAGTTTGCCAACTGGGTGAGTCAATTTTTGATGCTAGGATTTTTTGGAAGTAGAGTTCATGAGCTTCCAAATATATATGACAGTCTTAGTGTAAAAATTGCAATCTGTGTAGTCATTGTAGTGCTAGCTTGAGTGTATTGCTTGCAGTAAAAATGTAGAGTATCCCTTGATATGATGCTTAAGGTGAAGATTTGTTTGAGTACGAACAAGGATTTAAATGTGGGGTGGTGATCTTAGGTGGATTTATGCACCAAAGTGTTGTTATCTAGCCTTATTTTGCTTAGTTTTGAGGACTTCTCGTGTGCGTAATGAGTTAATCATTGTATAAATGAGTATCAAAGTAATAAGCAAAGTGTTTATAATATTTAAGGTGTGTACAAATCAAGTTTCGAAGAAAAATGTTCAATTAAAGTTCAAACGAGATAACTAGTATTCTTAGCTTGAGCTATGTGCTATTCTAGTTTGTCTTGCTTGATTCTAGTTTGCTTAAAGGTCTAATTCATGGATTTTGATGATATAGAAAGCTTGTTCAGATATTTAAATTTATGTTGGAATAATGTACAAGTTTTAATTGAAGAGTAAGATAAACCACGCAGCAATAACTTGAAGGCCAAACGCATGAAAAATACTATGTTCAAAACTGAAATTTGTCGACTTAGGAGCATGCCACACAGCCTAGCCACTAATATAAGGGCATGACACACCCGTGGATGCAAGGGAAATTGTCCAAACCAATGTGCCTGAATGATAGCATCATGCCACACTGGCTAAGCAACACGATATTGGCATGGCACACTAGGTAGTTCAAATCGGCAAATCTCATTCTACTATAAATAGGATACTTCACTTATTTGGTATTCACCTTGGATGACTTAAGAGAATTGAAACACGGTTGTGGGGGCTTAAATTAGGGTTTTTAATTTTTTTTTTCTTTAGCTTTCTTTTGGATTATTACATGGATTCTTTAACTATGATTCTTTGTAACTCCATGTGTGGATAAATTTCCTCATATAGGGTTAAGGCTAAGAACATGACATTTTTTCTTGTTAATTGATTTGGTTTATGTTATTATCATTATTGGTTGTTCATGAATCCTTTTTTTAACTATTCTACAAATCTGCGACCCTAGGATAAATCCATATTTCTACCATGAGTCCGAAGGAGGAATGATAGAATAGAATATGGGCTATATGTAATAGGATCGTAATCATTCAATGAATTGAAGTTATGATTTTCTGTTAGAATAGGAATATACCTAAGTAGCCTTATTAGGCACATAATGAGAAGAATACAAATACTTTTAGCTTAGTTCTTGCATCTCTGCTTAATGATGTAGTTGTGAGGCTAAGTTAGATAATTGATTAGAGGTTCGAAAGATTGTGATCATGCTATGAACCACGTGATCCAACAACAAACGTAATTAACTAAGCCAATGAGTTTACATAGCTAAGTAGGAGTGTTCGCAGTGACTTAGCCTTGGGTTCTACCTGTTATTGTTCAAATAATTTACTTTATAACATTGTTTAATTTTATTCGTAATTTACAACTCTTAAACATTTGTGGTTACTTAGCACTTGCTTAATCTTCATCATGAGACTATAATTGGATAGTTGTTTAATATAAGTATCTATGGGATTGATACTTGGCTTTCTGAAGGTCAGTTTACTTTTGGTGGACCATGTACACTTGCGTGTGCGCAACATTGCTGGTGTGATCTTAGGGAGAAGAATTCATAAAAATCCACAAGGTTTAGTGTTGTTATATTATCATTACATAAAAATGGTACTGTAGAAGTTCACATCATTGCATTTCAATATTTCCAAGACACAATTGGATGTGAGCTATGCACTTCAAAAGAATGAAGGTAAAATAACTCACAATCAGAGTATGCAAGAGTGTTGTGAAATTTGATTTATATCTTTAATTGTATGCAATCAGATATTACATCTACTATTAATAAATTAAGTCAGTACATGAGTAATTCTAATCAAACTCACTGAATGAGAGTTATAAAAGTTTTGGGTTGTCTACTACATACTCAAAACTATTTTTTGCATTATAACAAATATCCATCAGTAATTTAAAGATATAGTGATACAAATCGAATCACCAGATTGAATGAAGAAAAATCCATGAGTGGATATGTATTTAATTTGGGCGGAGAAGCAGTCTTTTGAAAATTATTCAAACAGATATGTATGCCCGCTCTACAATAAAATCTGAATTTATCACATTAGCTAATACCGATGAAGAAGTTGAATGGCTTCAAAATTTCTTGGAAGATATTCCTTATTTAGTGTTATCATTTTTCAATAGAGTTTGAGGTACCGTCATTCTGTCGATTTGATTTATTTTGTAGGATATATTTCATAACCTCGGGTACTTGAGAAAAATAATTTTCTTAAGGATACACCGTCAATTCGTGTAAGATCCCACAAAATTCTTAGCTTAAATCAGTTCTTTAGGCTTGTCAAGGGGTCCCAAACTTAGAATATTTTAGCTAAGTATTCAAACTTAGTGCTATTTTAGCCTTCAAAAGTTGGAAATCTTATTTCAAGACCTTTACGTCGATTAAATATTGATATTCAAGTTAATTCATAATCAAGAAGGCTAATAGGAGTTCCCGCATGACTTTTGGATTTTTCGGACCTCGTTTAGACCATGTTTGAGTTCCCAAAATAGTATGCCGCGTCGACCATCGCATCGATGGATGATTTTTCCCTCAGCTCTAGTGCAAATTCCATTGAATCGATACAGCGCGCTAGCTATCGCGTTGATGCCAACGACGTAGCGCGGCGGCCTGCATGCCAGTAACATAATTTTTCAGTCATTAAAAGACCACATCCTTGGGGTAATTAGGTCTTTTTTCCATGACCTTCATCCCCCAAAATATGAAATTAAACCCTTTGGAGAGCAATTATACTCATTATTCCTCAAAATACTCAAGAACAAGAACCCTAGGAGATTTAATTTCAAATCAAGAACTCAAGAACTCACCATCAATCCCTCAAAATTCAGGCACTAAGGTATGTAAAGTGTTCATCCAAGGGTCCTTCCACCCTTGGAGTCCAAGAAACTATTTTTAAACAACAAGTATATGATATTCATTAATTCCATGTTGGGTTTTATAATATTCATGTTTATAATGATTAATTGGGTTTCAAATCCATGTTTCATGATAAATTTTATGTGGGGTTAATTGAATTATATGTGTTATCATGTGAGATCATGCTAAAGCCTTCAAATTGTGAAGTTGATATTTGTAATTGTGTGCTCACATGTTAATTAGTCTTATGTGCCTATTTTATGCTTTTCTAGTGATTGATAAATTAAGCATGTGATTTGAATAGTGGAATTATATCATATTAGCATGTATTCAAGTTTATGCCATATAAGTGTTTGTTAAAATGCCCCAATGAATGAATGATGATCAAGTACTAGGTTTACATGTTTCAAGCTTATACCATGTCTCTTAATTTATAATATCGAGTCCTGGGGGTACTTGTACCCGATAATTTAGCTATTTACCTATAAGACCCTACCAAATTTCTAAGCTTAATTCAGTCCTTTAGGCTTGTCAAGGGGTCCCAAACTTAGAAAATTCTAGCTAAGTTCCCAGACTTTGTTTATTTTGGCCTTCAAAAATTGGAAATCTCATTTTGCAACCTTAATGTCCTTTAATAGTTCGTATTTTTGTTAATTCATGATTAGAGAGGTTAATAGGTGTTCCTGAATAAGTTTTGGATTTTTCAAACCTCGTTTAGACCATGTTTGGTGTCCCAAAATAGTGGACCAACACGATCTTGGCGCGCTGCGTCGCCTATCACATTGGTTAACATTGTTGAAGGGATTTATAGTAACACTACTAAGGCTTGGTGCGATCATGGAACGACGCATTAGGTATCGCGTCGATGCCAGTTTTCAGTCATTAAATGACTGCATCTTCAAGGGTAAATAGGTCATTTTCCCATGAACCAGGTCATCCCCAAACACAAAATTGTTCTTGAATGACCTAAATGTTGCATTATTCACACAAGTTTTCCCAAAGTTCATCATTCTCTCTCAAAATCAAGAAACCCTAGTTTCAAAATTCAAGAATAAGGCTCAAGAATTCCTTCAAGAACCCTTAAGGATTCACGTTCTAAGGTATGGTAAGTGTTTATTAATGGATCTCTTTCATCCATGAAGCTCAAGAATCCTATTTTAAAATCATAAATTATGATGTTCATGTTGTGGGTTGATTATGACCATATTGATGTTGTTGTGTGATTCCCAAGGTGGAATCTTTAATATGTTTTCGTGAATATATGCTAGCATATGGGTTGAAATCTATTAAATTATGTTGATTTATGCAATCATGATGTATTGATTTAATGTTCATGCCTAAGCCTAAGGTTATTCATACAAGGTGTTTTATAAAATGCCTAAGAAAACAAGACTTATACATTATGACTCATTAGGGCTTAAATGATGAATTCATGCTTTATCCTTATGTTCAAAGTGACTCCCATGTTATTGTTTTGCATTGAAATTGTTTGATGGAATGCGCATGAGACTAGAATTGTGAAACCATGATATATTTGAATGTATTCCTCTACATGTACAAGATTATGAATATCAAATACTTCATGAAAAATCCCTAATGATTGTGCTATGAATTGTTGACTATGGTCATGTGTCCAGAAGTTTCATGTCTTGTCAGTTTCATGCTATCGAGTTCTGGGGGTACTTGTTCCCGAAAATTTAGCTGTGTTCCTAGAGCCAGGGTCAGTTTTCAAGATACTCTCAGTCAAGCCATGATCAGTAGAATTCAGTCAGTTACATGACTCTGGAAAACTCAATAAATTCATTATCAGTCCAGTTCTACTCAGTAATCTCAGATAGTTAACAGAACTCAGTAGTATTCCATCAGTCAACAAAATTTAGTGAACTCAGTCTAGTTTAACTCAGTATAATCAGTTCAATGTCTATTCAGTTGGGAGTAGGATTCAGCACTAAGTGATCCCAAGGATGGGAACTCACCTGCCAGTAGAGGGTGTGATTCTTAGAAGAAGTCCTTGCATTCCACAACTACATAGCCACCGTAGGTTGAGACATTAAAACCTCTCAGATGAGGGTTGATGAGGTGGCTTAACCTATCAGACGAGGGTCCCACTATTCTCCTTAGAGTACCTGCCAGATGAGGGTCACTCACAGCTTGTCCTTACTAGTGGTGCGGTATTGACACCCTTCCAATTAGGGTTATAGATTAGACCCTAACTCAGATATATTGCTTTATTTGGGGCATGTTGATTAGATTACTACCACCCATAGTCTCAGTCTCAGTCTTCAAAATAGAACTCAAATAGCTCTACAAATTTTAGGGCTGTCACATACAGTCACTCAGTTCAACTCAGTTAGTTCGATTAGAATCCTCATGATTTCAGTTACAGTCTATATAGTCATGTATGTATTCTCATTTAGTTATTCTCATGATATTCAGTCAATTATAGTTCATGCATATGAACCTTTGCATTTAGTGTTACCTCACTTTGCGTACCAATACATTCATGCATACTGACACATACTTTTCTTTTGCGCTATGGTGTTTTATACCATAGGTTCAGACATACAAGATCCAGATTATCCTTATCATATTAGACGTTCAGTGGATAGACTAGCAGTGAGTCCTCATTATTCAAAGATGTTATCTTATTTTATTTGTTCATTACATTCAGTTCAGTAGATGGAGTTAGTTGGGGACATGTCCCATCAACTCTTTATTCAGACAGTTTAAAGTCTTTCATACTAGATGTTCAGACTTTAGTATGTTCAGTTTTATATTTAGTTTTGGTATTGTTATACCATATTTCATTTTTATATCAGTATTATAGTTTTGAACCTTATGGCATATTTTCAGCCCATTATTCTGCATTTAAAGTGTTATGATACAGTTATTATAGCAAGTACTATTCATGGGTTAGCTAGTAGTCCTTTAGGATTGTTAGTAATGGGTAGCATCTGGGGCACCAGGATAGCGGCGTTACAAACTTGGTATCAGAACCTAAGGTTCAATAGAGTCCTAGGAAGTCTGAAAGTTGTATCTAGTAGAGTTTGGTGCATAGGTGATATATAAGCAGATGCTAACACATTTGAGGCTTTTAACTCTAAATAATTGTGAAGTCTTAAGCAACTTTTGGTTATTTTATCATTTTCTTGTGATATTGTAGTTGTAGCAAGGATGGGAGGAAAACATAGGAAAGATGAACAAAATAAGTAGAATCTGGTACAAATGAGCTGATATGAGTCTGACGGCATTTCTTGCAAGCCGTCAGAGATGTGGTAAGCTACCGGAAAAAGGCGTCAAGAAGAATAGTGAAGAAGAGTTGCTGGATGAAGGTGACGACATTCTGAATATGTCATTACAAGTGTGGTAAGTCATCAGAAAATGTCATCAAGTGGGACAGAACATGGTGAAATAAGCTGAAAGTCTGATGACATTTGCTACACGCCTTCACTCCTCTGGTAATCCATCAGAGGACATCATTAGAGTAAGGCAGAATAGGTTAAGAAGGCACAACTTCTGACGACATATCTGAGACACCGTCAGAAGCCTGACGATCAACACCAATATGCCATCACCTAAATCCAAACCCAGCTGTGATTTTGTTATTTTATTACCTTAATTAGGCTTTAGTATAAATAGAATCTTTTAGGGTTTTATTCACAACTGGGAAAGCAACTTTTGATATCTTGCAACTTAGTAAAGGGGAGTTCACTTGTTTTTGACTCTCTTAACTTGGGAAATTTTTATTGTACTTGAAGGAGAAACAACTTTGAATTTCATCTTTTATCAGTTCACTTGCTTTAAGCTATGAATTTAATCTTTGATATCTCTTTCTATCTTATGAGCAACTAAAACCCACAACTAGGGTTGTGGAATCTATGATTATTATTTCATTGATTTAATAGTTGGATTAGGGTTTGAGTGATTGTGGGAACGTCTTGACATTCTGTTGTTTTAACTTGAATCTATTGGTTGCAAACATTAGGTTATGCCTTAGATTTTATTTATTTCTAATGGAGAAATAGACTAGAGGTCGTGAATTATCAACAGGGACTCGGAAGCTAGCAACCTTCTGTTTAATGATTGATGCCATAACTGGATCAATCTACCTAAGATAACATCCGGTTGGAAATAGATATGTTATCTAATTTTGAGAGAATTAGATAATAAATTATCTGGTGAGGTCGAGAGATAAGTCAGATAGTATCATCGGCAAGGATAATCTGTTGTTCCCACCTATCACGAGAATCATGAACAGTTATTATTCAATGGAGATTAATAGTCATAGTGATCACAACCCTAGTTTCTCTATATCATTGATTCAAAATATTGAAATCTAAGTTTTGAGTTCCAAAATAAGTTGAAACGTTAAAATTTGTTTGATTGATAAAAACCCCTATTTTGTCTTTTCTTATTATTTATTGTAATTTTATTATTTATTGTAATTTAACTTGTAGCTATAGTTTCGAACTAGTTTAATCGCCACTCACATTATTCCCTATGAATTTGACCCCGACTCCAAAGTTGGGTAAATATATTGATGATGACCGCCTTGCACTTATTTGAGGTGTAAGTTGAGCGTTATCAATGGGTATGTTGCACACCATATTTATGTACAAAAGGCTATAAGATGTTTTAGGAACTTTTTTCCTTCTTTTAGTATTCATGTCATGCCAGTAAGCATGAGCTTAAATTTAATTCTCAGTCTAATCCACTTCTCCCTTTCTTCTACAGAAAATGCCTCCCAAAAGAAGAAATGGAAATCAGTCAGCCCCTCAGCCCATCCAAGCAGATCCCTTGGACTAACATATTTCTCATGCTGAGTTCAGAGCTGCATTCACTACTCTTGCTAACTCAGTTACTACTCAGAATGAATGGCCAGCTTCTATTCTAGCCAACCCAGTGGCCAACACTGCTACAGCCAGGATTCTAGACTTCATCCAAATAAATCCTCCATCCTTTTTTGGGTCTAAGGCAAATGAGGACCTCAAGAATTTCTTGATCAGTTTTAGAAGGTTGCAAATATCATAGGGGTTACCACTAGTGAGAGTGCTAATCTAGTTGCATATCAGTTATAGGATGTGGCTTACACATGGTTCAAGCAGTGGAAGCATATAGGGGTGCAGATGCAGGGCCTATTGAGTGGGAGGAGTTTTCCACTGCCTTCTTAGATAGATTCTTTCCCCTAGATCTTAGAGAAGCTAAGGTGTTAGAGTTTATCAACCTCAGGCATGGAAATATGACAATGAAAGAGTATTCTCTTAAGTTTACTTAACTAGCTAGATATTCTCCTCATGTGGTGGCAAATAGCAGGGCCAAGATGAGTAAGTTTGTTTCTTGGGTGAATGATAGTGTTGTCAAAGAGTGAAAGACGGCCATGTTGATTGGTGAGATGGATATATCCAGGCTTATGATCCATGCTTAACAGATAGAGGAACAAAGATTAAGAAGAGGGAAAAGCAGCATAAAAGAGCTAGAACCGGTAGCTTTAACTTCAATCAGACTAAGTCAGAGGGTGGTAACTATTCTCAGTTTTGCCCAAAGTTATCCATTCCAGCTCCTTCCTCAACCAATGCTCCAGTTCTTAAGTTCAGGAATGGTAACCAAGATAGGGAGCCAGGTTTTAAGTCTCAGGGTAGTGTTAGTAGTACCCGAACCAATCCTCTTTGCCAGACTTATGGTAAGAACCACAAGGTTATTTGCATAGCTGGAAGTGATGTGTGTTTTGAATGTGGTAAGCCAGGCTACAGAGTCATAGATTGTCCTCAGTCGGATATTCAGGGTCAGCAAAACCTTTCCTTAGCTCATTTCGATCGTCCAAATAGGAAGGGTGCCAGTCCCATCACTACCAGTGGGAAATGCCCAAATAGACTCTATGTTCTTCAATCCCAACAAAATTAGGAAAATTCTCCTGATGTGGTCACTGGTATGTTACAGATCTTTCATGTACATGTTTATGCTTTTCTAGATCCAGGATATTCTTTATGTTTTGTTACTCCTTATATAGCAGTTGATTTTGGAGCTAGTCCCAAAATTCTAGAAGAACCCTTCTCAGTCTCTACCCCAGTGGGTAAAACTATCATAGCGTACGGGTATACAAGAACTGTCCGATTATGATATTTCAAAAAGTTACTTCAGCAGACTTAGTAGAATTAGAGATGACAAATCTTGATGTCATTCTCGACATGGATTGGCTTCATTCCTGCTAACCATAGTCGACTGCAGAAACAGAATTGTCCAGTTTCAATTTTCAAATGAACCTATCTTAGAGTGGAGGGGTAGTACTTCTGCATTCAGAGGTCAACTTGTTTCTTATCTATAGGCTAGGAAAATGATATCAAAGGGATGTGTTTATTATCTTGTTTGAGTCAAAGACACTAATTTACAAACTCCCAGTCTTGAATTAGTCCCATTAGTGAATGAATACTCAGATATCTTTCTCGAAGACCTTCCAAAAATCTCTCCCAGAAGGGAAATAGACTTCGACATTGATTTTCATCCAGATACTCAGCCTATATTCATTTCGCCATGTAGAATGGAACCAGCAGAACTCATAGAACTAAAGAAACAGTTAAAGGATCTCCTAGACAAGGGATTCATCAGAACCAGCATATCTCCATGGATTGCACCAGTCTTATTCATACGTAAGAAAGACGGTTCTCTCAGAATATGTATTGACTATCGTCAGCTCAATAAAGTCACGATCAAGAACAAGTATCCACTTCCCAGAATTGATGACTTGTTTGACTAACCTCAGGGTGCCAACTACTTCTCTAAGATAGACCTCAGATTAGGCTATCATCAGCTTAGAGTCAGAGAATATGATATTTCAAAAATAGCCTTCCGAACCCGATATGGTCATTTTGAATTCCTAGTTATGTCCTTTGGTCTTACTAATGCCCCAGCAGCTTTCATGGACTTGATGAATTATGTGTTCAAGCAGTACTTGGACATATTCATCATAGTCTTCATAGATGACATTCTCGTCACTTCCTGCAACGAGTATGACTATGCAAATCATCTCATAATAGTATTGTAGACTCTTAGAAATCATCGGTTGTTCTCCAAATTTAGTAAGTGCGAATTTTGGCTAAGATTAGTAGCATTCCTTGCTCATATCATTTTTGGTGATGGCATTAGGGTTGATCCTCAAAATACCAAAGTAGTAAGAAACTAGCCTTGCCCTGTCTATCCATCAGATATGAGGAGTTTCTTGGGTCTAGCTAGATATTACAGATGGTTTTATGAGGGATTTTTTTTCTATTGCATCCCCTATGTCCAGATTTACTCTAAAAAAAGTCAAGTTCCAGTGGTTAGTTGCGAGAAGACTTTTCAGGAGTTGAAGAATCGACTCACCTTAACTCTAGTTTTGGCTCTTCCAGATGGGTCAGATGGGTTTGTAGTATACTGTGATACAACCAGAGTAGGTTAGGGTTGTGTCCTTATATAGCATGGTAAGGTCATATCTTATACCTCTAGACAGCTTAAACCCCATAAGAAGAATTATCCAATTCATGATCTTGAGTTAGCAGCCGTAGTATTTGCCTTAAAGATTTGGAGGCATTACTTGTACAGTGTTCATGTAGATGTGTTCACAGATCATAAAATCCTTCAGTACGTATTCCCTCAAAAAGATCTTAACCTCCGTAAGAGAAGGTGGTTAGAGCTCTTGAAAGATTATGACATGAGTGTCCTTTATCATTCGAGAAAGGCCAATATAATGGCTGACTCTCTCAATAGATTGTCTATGGGTAGTGTTGCTTGTGTTGAGGACAATTAGAAAAAGTTAGCTTGGGAAGTCCATCAACATGCCTGACTAGGTGTTCGCTTAGTCGATTCAGCCAAAGGTAGTATATGTGTTCAGAAGTTAAGGAAAAGCAGGATAGATTTGAAAGAGTCGGTCAAAGATCAAAAGGTTGAGGTTTTATCCTGAGGTAAAGATGGTATTTTGCATTGTCAGGGTCATCTGAATGCCAGGTGTTGATGACTTAAGGAAACAAATTCTTGCAAAAGTGCATGGTGCGCATTACTCGATTCATCCAGGGGTCACTAAGATGTATCATGATTTATGGGAGATCTATTGGTGGAGTGGGATGAAAAGAGATATTACAGAGTTTGTGGCTAAGTTCACAACATGTCAGAAGGTTAAGGTTGAGCATTAGAAGCCTAGTGGGTCCATATAGGAATTCAATATTCCCACTTAGAAATGGGAAGAAGTGAACATGGACTTTGTGATGGGTTTGCCTCGTACTCGTCATCAGCATGATTCAGTTTAGGTCATTATAGATAGAATGACCAAGTCAGCTCATTTCCTTCTAGTCCATACCTCTTATTCAGCCAAGGAATATGCCAAACTCTATATCAGGGAGTTGGTCAGATTACATGGTGTTACGTTGTTTATTGTCTAAGATAGAGGTACCCAGTTTACCTCTCATTTCTGGGAAGTGTTCCAAAAGGGTTTTAGTACCCGAGTTTATCTTAGTACAACCTTCCATCCTCAAAAAGATGGTCAAGCTAAAAGGATATGCTAAGGGCGTGTGAAATTGATTTCAAGGGTATTTGGGATGACCATTTGCCTTTGATTGACTTTACATACAACAACAGCTATCATTCCATTATTCATATAGCTCCATTTAAATCTCTCTACGATAGGACATGTGTATCTCCAATCATTTGGTTTGAAGTCGGTAAGGCTGCAGTAGTAGGGCCTAACTTGGTGTTCGATACCTTAGAGAAAGTCCAGTTTATTAGAGAAAGGCTCAAGACAGTTCAGAGCCGATAGAAATCGTACGTAGATGTGCGCAAGAAGGATCTCGAGTTTGAGATTGGTGATCATGTTTATTTGAAAATTTCTCCCATGAAGGGAGCAAAATGGTTCGACAAAAAGGGAAAGATCAGTCCCCGATATGTCGATCGCTTCAAAATTCTCAGTCGCTTCGGTAAAGTAGCTTATGAGCTCAAATTGCCTTCAGATCTAGTTTCAGTGCATCCAGTCTTTTATGTCTCCTTATTTAAGAAGTTTATAGGTGACCTAGCAGTTGTAGTTCCTATTGAGGACGTAGATATCTAGAACAGTCTCTCTTATGAGGAAATTCCAGTCAAAATCCTTGACTATCAGACCTGCAGACTGAGAAACAAAAAAGTCCCTCTCATCAAAGTTCATTGGTAGAATCAGTCTATTGAGGGAGCTAATTGGGAAGCAGAAGCAGAGATGTTGGCCAAGTATCCTCAACTCTTCTCCATAAACTCAGACTCTGCCCAAGGTAATAGCTTTCCTTAAAATTATTCAATTTCATGTTCAGATTGTAGTTATAAACTTGGTATTCAGTTCTATGCTCATTTTCATTTAAAATTGGTTATCTTTACCATTACATGTTCAATAGCATATTCATGAGTCAGTTCAGTCATGTATTCACGCATCATATATGCATTATCAGTTTATCAGTACTCTCAGTCATGTATTCATGTATCATCTCAGTCATAAAATCATGCATCAGATATGCATGCTCAGTACGAATGTCAGTAATGTCAGTCATGTAGTCATGTTTCAGTTGTTCAGTTCTAGTATGAACTTCAACTTATCGATTCTCTCATCTCAATCAGTTTTATTTGAGGACAAATGTTCCCAAGGGGAGATATTGTAAGACCCTACCAAATTTCTAAACTTAATTCAGTCCTTTAGGCTTGTCAAGAAGTCCCAAACTTAGAAAATTCTAGCAAAATTCTCAGATTTAGTTTATTTTGGCCTTCAAAATTTGGTAATCTCATTTCATAACCTTAATGTCCTTTAATGGTCCATATTTTTGTTAATTCATGATCAGAGAGATCAATGGGTGTTCCCGTACAAGTTTGGATTTTTTGGACCATATTTGGTGTCCTAAAATAATGGACCAACACGATCTTGGCGTGTTGCATTGCCTATCACCTTGGTTAACATTGTTGCAGGGATTGCCAGTAAAACTACTGAGTCTTGGCACGATCATGGCATGACGCATCGGGTATCGCGTCGATTCCATCGACGCGCCGCGTTGCCAATCGCGTCGCAATTTTCAGTCATTAAATGACCGCATCTTCAAGGGTAAATAGGTCATTTTCCCATGAACCAGGCCATCCCCAAACACAAAATTGTTCTTGAATGACCTAAATGTTGCATTATTCACACAAGTTTTCCCAAAGTTCATCATTCTCTCTCAAAATCAAGAAACCCTAGTTTCAAAATTCAAGAACAAGGCTCAAGAATTCCTTCAAGAACCCTTAAGGATTCACGTTCTAAGGTATGTCAAGTGTTTATTCATGGATCCCTTTCATCCATGAAGCTCAAGAATCCTATTTTAAAATCATAAATTATGATGTTCATGTTGTGGGTTGATTATGACCTTGTTGATGTTGTTGTGTGATTCCCAAGGTTGAATCTTTAATGTGTTTTCATGAATCTATGCTAGCATGAGGGTTGAAATCTATTAAATTGTGTTGATTTATGTAACCATGATGTATTGATTTAATGTTCATGCTTAAGCCTAAAGTTATGCATGCAAGGTGTTTGATAAAATGCCTAAGAGAACAAGAATTATGCATTATGACTCATTAGGGCTTAAATGATGAGTTCATGCTTTACCCTTATGTTCAAAGTGACTCCCATGTTATTGTTTTGCATTGAAATTGTTTGATGGAATGCCCATGAGACTAGAATTGTGAAACCATGATATATTTGAATGCATTCCTCTATATGAACAAGATTATTAATATCAAATACTTCATGAAAAATCCCTAATGATTGTGCTTTGAATTGTTGACTATGGTCATGTGTCAAGAAGTATTATGTCTTGTCAGTTTCATGCTATTGAGTCCTGGGGGTACTTGATCCCGAAAATTTAACTGTGTGCCTAGATCCAGTGTCAGTTTTCAAGATACTCTCAGTCAAGCCATGATCAGAAGAATTCAGTCAGTTACATGACTTAGGAAAACTCAATAAATTCATTATCGATCCAATTCTACTCAGTATTCTCAGTAAACTCAGATAGTTAACAGAACTCAGTAGTATTTTGTTAGTCAACGAAATTCAGTGAACTCAGTCTAGTTCAACTCAGTATAATTAGTTCAATGTCGTTTCGGTTGGGAGTAGGATTCAGCACCGAGTGAACCCAAGGATGGGAACTCACTTGCCAGTAGAGGGTGTGATTCTTAGAAGCAATCCTTGCATTCCAGAACTACATAGCCAGTGTATGTTCAGACATCAAAACCTATCAGATGAGGTTTGATGAGATGGATTAACTTGTCAGACGAAGGTCCCACCGTTTTTCTTAGAGTACCTACCAGATGAGGGTTACTCATAGCTTGTCCTTAACAGTGGTGTGGTATTGACACCCTTCCAATTGGGGTTATAGATTGGACCCCAACTCAGCTATATTGCTTTATTCAGGGTCAGTTAGATGACTACCTCCCACAGTATTTGAGATCTTTTCATTTTACATCTGCATAAGATTTTTGTCTGCTCTGGGCTGTCTTAAGTCTATCTCTGATAAATTGTACTTTCTCTAAAGAATCAAACACCAAGTCAGGCCCTACTACCTCGGCCTCACCTACCTCAAACCAACTAATGGGATATCTATATATTCTCTCATAAAGAGCCTCAAACAAAGCCATCTGTATACTGGAATGGTAAATGTTATTATATACAAGCTTAATCAAAGGTAATTAATCATCCTAACTACCCTTAAAGTCAACAACACATGCTCTCAGCATATCTTCTAAAGTTTGAATAGTCCTTTCTACTTGACCATCTGTCTGAGGGTGAAAAGTTGTACTAAGGTGAACTTGGGTACCAAGACCCTTTTGAAAGGCTTTCCAAAAGTGAGAGGTGAACTGCATACCTCTATCTCAAATGATGGATAATGGGACACTGTGTAATCTGACCAACTCTCTAACATAGAGCTTGGCATAATCCTAGATTAAATAAGAGGTATAAACTGGCAAGAAATGGGTTGATTTGAGCACCTTGTCCATAATAACCCATATCGAATCATGTTGTCAACGAGTATGAGGCAAACCTTCCATGAAGTCAATATTCACTTCTTTTCACTTCCATGTGGGAATACTAAACTCTTGCATAGAACCACTAGGCTTTTGGTGCTTAATCTTCACCTACTGACAAGTAGAGCACTCAGCCACAAACTCTACAATGTCCCTTTTCATTCCACTCCACCAATAGAATTCCCACAAGGTGCAGTATATCTTAGTATCCCCTAGATAAATAGAGTAACGCACACCATGTGCTTGTGCAAGAATTCACTGCCTCAATCCATCTACATATGGCACACAAAGTCAACCCTGGCAGCGTAACACACCATCTCCCTCTTGGGAGAAAACCTCTACTTGCTGGTCTCTAACTGGCTCTTTCAGCTTAACTAAACTGGGATCTTTGTCCTATTTTTCTTTTACTTTAGAAACCAAAGATGATTTCAAACTATTCTACACCCAAACACTACCTCCAGCCGAATCAACCAAACGGACACTTAACCTGGCAAGCTGATGAACTTCTTGAACTAACTTCTTTTTACCATCATCAACATGAGCAACACTACCTATGGAAAACCTACTAAGGGCATCTTCAACTATATTGGCCTTACCTGGATTATACAGAACACTCACGTCATAATCTTTCAATAACTCTAACCACCTTCTTTGACACAAGTTTGAGTCTTTCTATGAAAACACATACTGTAAAATTTTGCGGTCTGTAAACACATCAACATATACCCCATACAAATAGTGCCTCTAAATCTTTAAGGCAAATACAATACTTGCTAGCTCTAGATCATGGGTGGGATAATTCTTTTCATGGGGCTTAAGTTGTGTTAGAGGCATAGGTCACAACCTTACTCCTCTTTATCAAAACCTTACTACTCTTCATCAAAACACACACCAAGCCAACTCTAGAATCATCACAATATACAAAAAAATCCATCTGAACCATCGGGCAAAGTCAAAATTGGGGTTGTAGTGAGTTGAGTCTTCAACTCCTAAAAACTCTTCTCATAAGAATCTGATCACTGGAACTTGACTTTCTTCTGAGTCAATCTGGACATGGGAGATGCAATAGATGAAAATCCTTCAAAAAAACCTTCGATAATAGCCAGCTAAACCCAAGAAACTCCTAATATCAGATGGAGAGATAGGTCAAGGAAAGCTTTTCACGACTTTGGTATTTTGAGGACAACTCTAATGCCATCATGAAAACTCTATGATCAAGGAAAGCTAATGACCTTAGCCAGATTTTGAACTTAGTAAATTTGGCAAACAAATAATGGGCTCTAAGAGTCTATAATATTATTCTGAGATAGTCTACATGATTATGTTTGTTTCAGGAGTAAGCAAGAATATTTTCAATGAAGACTATGATGAACATGTCCAAGTACTGCTTGAACACTTGATTCATCAAGTACATTAAAGCTATTGGGGTATTGGTAAGACCAAATGACATGACTAGAAACTCGAAGTAACCTTATCGAGTTCTAAAAGTTATTTTGGGAATGTCACATTCTCTGACTCTAAGCTGATGATAGCCGGATCTGAGGTCTATCTTAGAAAAGTAACTAGCACCCTGAAGTTGGTCAAACAAGTTATCGATTCTAGGAAGTGGGTACTTATTCTTGACTATGACTTTATTTAATTGACGGTAGTCTATACACATTCTAAGAGAACCGCCTTTCTTTCACACGAATAAGATTGGTGTACCCAAGAAGATATGTTGGGCTTGATAAATCCTTTGTCTAAGAGGTTTTTCAACTATTCTTTTAACTCTTTAAATTAAGCTGGAACGATTCTATATGGCGGAATAGAGATGGGCTGAGTATCAGGAAAAAGGTCTATTCCAAAGTCAATCTCTCTTTTGGGAGGAACTCTAGGAAGATTTTTGGGAAACACATCAATAAATTCACTTGCTATTGGAATAACTCAAGACTAGAAGTCTCAGAACTAGAGTCTTTCACTCGCACCAATTGATAGACACACCCCTTGGATATTATTTTTCTTGCTTTGAGGTATGTAACGAGTTGACCCTTAAGCCTTGTGGCACTACCCCTCCATTATAGGATAGGTTCATTCGGGAACTAGAAATGGACAACTCCATTTCTATAATCAACAGAAGTATAGCATGAATATAGCCGATCTCTGCCGAGAATGACGTCAAAATCTGTCATCTCTAACTCTACTAAGTTTGTTGAAGTAACTTTCTAAGACACCATAACCGGACAGTTCTTGTATACCCGTTGGGCTATGATAGATTTACCCACTAAGGTAGAGATTGAGAAAGGGTATACTAGGATTTCGAGACTAGCTCTGAAGTCAACAACTATATAAGGAGTTATAAAGGACAAAGAAGCTCCTGGATCTAGCAAAGCATAAATATGTAAATGGTAAACTTGTAATGTACTAGTGACCACATCAGGAGAACTTTCCTGATCTTATCAGGACTGGAGTGGATATAGCCTATTTGGGTATTGCCTACTGGTGGCGTTGAAAATAGCACCCTACTGAGACGGGCGATTGGCCTGAGCTGGGGGACGATTATGCTAACTCTGTGAACCTATCTGAGGACACTCTCTAATTCTATAACCTGGTTTTCCACACCCAAAATACCCTTTGTTCCCAACCCTACAGACACCCTGATGGTTTCTGCCATATTTTTGGCAAAGAGAATTTGTCCGAGCACTGCTAATACTACCCTGATATTTAGAGCCTGGCGCACTATCCTTATAACCATTTTTGAATTTAGGCACTAGAGCACTGGAAGAGGACGGAGCCGGGATTGAAGATTTTGGGTAGAACTGAGGACGATTACCACCCTCTAACTTAGGCTGAGTGAAGTTAAAGTTATATGTTCTAGCCCTCTTGTTCTTCCTCTCTTTTTTTAATCTTCTATTCCTCAATCTATTGAGCATAGACCATCAACCTAGCCAAGTTCATCTCCTTAATCAACATTGTGGTTCTACACTCCTTGACCACACTATTAGACATACCACACACGAACTTGCTCATCTTAGACCTGCAATCATCTACCACATGTGGAATTAACTAAGTAAACTTGAGAGAATACTCCTTCACTATCATGCTGCCCTTCTTAAAATTGATAAATTCTAACACCTTATCCTCTCTCATCTCCAACAGAAAGAACCTATCTAAAACGGTAGTAGCAAACTCCTCCCATTATATAGGCCCTACATCTGTGCCCCTATCTACCTTCTACTATTTAAACTACATGTGAGCCAATCCTGTAACTGATAGGCAGCTAACTCAACACTCTCACTAGCAATTACCCTCATAATGTTTGTTACCTTCTACATCATGTCAAGGAATTCCTGTAGGTCCTCTTCTGACTTAGACCCCAAAAATAATGAAGGGTTTATTCGAGTAAAGTCTTGAATTCTAGTTGCAGCAGTATTGGCCACTGGGATGGCCTGAACAGCAGCTGGGCATTCATTTTGAGCTGCCACAAAATGGGCTAGAGTGATGAAATTTGCTCTGAATTCTACATGAGAAACGTGCTCATTAGGGGGATCTTCCCTAACGAGTGAAGATGCTGGCTGGTTCCCATTTCTTTTTCCATTGGTCTTTATAGGAGGTATGTTCTATAAATAAAAGGAAAATTTGGATTAAAAAGAGATTTTAACTTGAGCTCATGCTTACTCGCATGATATGAAAACTGAAAGAAGGGAACTTTTTCCTCAAAATGCCTCATAGCCTCTTGTTCATAAGTGTGGCGCGCTACACACCCATGCACAATACTCTACTTGACATAACTTTCAGACTCCCTAGGATACTTTAGAACCTTAGGCTCTGATACAAAGTTTTTAATGCCCCAAATCTGTACCCTAGTCGTCACATGGTGCTTATAATCCCAAAGGACCACAAGCTAACGCATGACTGGTACCTGCTGTGAGCACTGAAATAGTACTAGAATATATATATAGAACAATTCTAAAACTGCCATAAAGTTCTCAAAATACTTAAATAATAACTGAGTATAACTGATAATAACATCAGAAAAAAATTAAAATAACTGACTATGCTAGTTTAAAAGACTCTAACTATCTGAATGTAGAGTTGATGGGATAAGCCCCCAACTAACTTTAACTACTTAATTGAACCTACTAAATCTGCTAAAATGCTGAAATAAAATAATATTCTTAATGGATGAGGGCTCACTACTGAATCTGCAATTGATATTTTGGGATGTTAAGTATGATTAGGAACCTGTAGTCCAAACCAATGATATGAGACATTATAGCACAAAAAAAGTATGTGATCAGTACGTAAAATGTACTGGTATGCTAAGTGAGGTAAGTCTAATATGCATGGGCTCATATGCATGAACAGTAACTAACTAAATAATATAAAGTAATTGAGTGAGAGTACATGGAGAACTGAAACTACAGTAAACACTGAGTATGCAATACTGCGTACATAGGTATATATCATGACTGAAATTGAGTACAGGGTTTTGATAACTGAATTACTGAGCATAATAATGTGTCAACAAGTTAAGATTGAGCATATGAGGCCTGGTGGGTTGTACCAGGAAATAGAATTGCCAAAATAGAAATGAAAGGTAATTAATATGGATTTTATTACCATTCTTCCTCGGTCTAAGAACCAATTTGATTTAATTTGGGTCATCGGGGATAAGATGACAAAGTCTGCTCACTTCCTACCGGTAAGGACTAATTTTTTGGCTGAGAGTTAAGCGTGGTTGTATCTTTGGGAGATTATAAAGATGCATAGGGTACCGGCCTCAATTATCTCTGATCGGGGTACATAGTTTTCATCTCACTTGCAGTCTTCTCAGAAGGGATTGGGGACTATGGTGAGTTTGAGTATTGCTTTTTATCTACAAATAGAAGGGGAAGTAGAAAGGATTATTCAAACATTGGAGGATATGCTTCGTGTATTTATGATTCATTATGGTGGAAATTGGGTTGAGCATATATCTTTGGTAGAGTTTTCTTATAATAATATCTATCATTCTAGTATTGGAATGGCCCCTCTTGAAGCGTTGTATGGTAGGAGGTGCAGATTTCCTATTGGGTGGTTTGAGCATGGTGAGGCAGATATGTTTGGTCCAAACTTGGTTTATCAGGCTATAAAAAAGGTGAAGGTGATTTGGTATAGGCTTAAGGCTTCCCAAAGTTGCCAAAAGTCCTATGTGGATGTTAGGCATAGAGACTTGGAGTTTGAGGTTGGGGATAGGGTGTTTCTCAAGGTATCTCCTATGAAGGGAGTAATGTGGTTTGGCAGAAAAGAGAAGCTCAGTCCTAAATATGTTAGTCATTATATAGTTTTATGGAGGGTTGGTAAGGTACCATACGAATTGGAGTTGCCTTCTAGTTCATCCGATATTTCACGTCTCTATATTGAGAAAGTGTCTAGGTAATCCTTCTTTTGTTTTTTCTTTACAGAGGTTGGGTAGCTCAGATTTGCTATCCTATGAGGAGATCTTGGTTTAGATATTGGATCGGAAGGTTCGTTGGTTGCAGACCAAGGATGTGGCCTTGGTTAAGGTTCTATGGTGGAACCACAAGGTGGAAGAGGCTACATGGGACGTGTAAGCGGACATAAAGTCCAAGTATTTGTATTTGTTTTCTGCTCTAGATATTCATACGAAAGGTATGTGTTCTTGAAACATATCTTTGTTTTCTATCTTTATTAAAGGAAAGATTGATTTCCTTGTATCTTTGTTTTCTATCTTAAAGGTAGGATTAGAGGCATCTAAGAGGTATAAGTCATGCATGTACTACCTTGTTCATCATTCGAGGATGAATATTCCTAGTGGGGGAGATTGAAACACCTTAGGTTTTTACCCTTGGAAAATTTCTTAGATTTTTGGTCTCTGAACAGGATATGACTAAGGGGTACCAGTTGCAAGATGAAAAACGATTCGTATGTGGTAGTCGTATGCTGACCAGTGTTGGTGGGATGGATTTGGTTATTGGAATGGATATGACTTGGGATGGTATGAGTCGTATGGTTAGATACGGGTCATTTGGTTTGGGGGTTTTCCTTGACTTAACCTTACACTGGGTAACATAACTTGGATCTGAGTACGAGTGGGTCACCATGGGCCATGAGCTAGGGTACGAGTTATAACCTTAACTCGTATGGTAATCAGTGTTCAAACCTCTTGGGATTCTATTCTGCTAGGGGTAAAGGTTGAGGGTAGTAGTGTATACTTAGATACAACAATGATTGGGCTGTGTTGTAACTTGGACACTATTGGGTCCAAGGGATATGGCCTTGGGTACGAGTGGTGGGTACCACTCGTATTGGAGGGTACGACTGGTATGGATAGTTGTATCCCTCTGATGAGATTTAGGTTCTTTTAAGTGAGGGCAATCTAGATATTTTTCCACTTAATCTAATAAGGCCCCACACTTCTAAACTACTTAGGAGGCTATTTACCCTATTATTCTATCATTTAATACTTAGAAACTTCTCTTAAACACTCTATAATTCTCTTTAAGGCTCTTGGGTAAAGGAAGGATAGGGCTTAATCTAGAGGATCAATTTGGGGTTTGTGGTGATGATTTATCTTCATCGTCTTCTTTGTACAAGGCATTTTCTCTTCCCTCATTGTTAGTTCCAACTAAAGGCATGGTTTTATACAGTGTTTTTATGGCGTGGTTATTGTATGGTTTTGGTTTTCAAATATCTATTAGGGGTTTTGGTTATCAATGCTTGGTTATGACTTTCCCCTGTGTTAATTATCTATTTACAATGTTTTAATTAGGGTTTGGCTACCTGGTTGCATGGGAATGATTAATTGGTAATTGGAATTGGTTTAAAAAACAATATGCCCCCAATATGTTTGATAAAATGCCTATGAGGATGTTTTTACTACATTGTTGGACTTTTAATGAAAACTATTGCATGGTATGGTTTGGTAACGGAACCTTAATTGGTTTAATGGTTTGGAATGGTTAAATAGATTGATTTCGTTCAATAAACACACTTGTGGGGTACAATGCAATTCCCAAGTAATCATAATAATGGATCACTTGTGGGGTACATGGGACTCACACAAGTACATAGGAGTCCCTTGATCTTTTATGGTTTGGATCAAGACAATACTTATAAGTTATAGTTGGTATGACGATACCACTATTCATAAACTTGGTTAATAATGAATTGGTTGGATGGAAAATGTTTTAATTGGGCAAGGATGGCGGGTTGTTATAGCTAAAAATGAAGGTGGGAGTTCATGGACGAACACTGGAAACTCATGTTTGCCGAAATGAGGGGTTGGTCATGGCCACCATATATAATAATCATGAGGTATACAAGAATCCTTAAAGTACATTGTTCATATGTATCATGGAGAGAAAAGGGTGCTTAGGAATTCCTTACTCTTATGGTATCTCCGATTTGTGTGGCTACACGTATCGGGGCCCGTTTAGGGGGTTACACTGAATGAATATAGCCCATGGATGGTTAAGGATGGTTACGCTTCACATACCCAGTTTGATGGTTTCAAATGCATACTAAACCCGGTTTCTTTTTTCGGTATGGTTATATATATATACGTACATATATATATGTGTGTGTGTGTGTATGGTTGTATGTATATGGTTGATTTACTTGGTTTTACTAGATGACATTATTTTATCCTTATTCTGAGTTCTTGCTAGCGTTTACCCACTAACCCGTCTTTAGGCGGCTGTATCCCCACCTGATGTAGTAACTGGCCGTTCTACTCATCCAACTTAGCATTCGAACTTCAGGATACTGTGTTTTCTTAGAGTTGCCCATAATAATCTTGAGTTTGGATCAATGGTGCAGCAATTCAGTGGCATATGCCAATAGTTTGGAGCA
This sequence comes from Capsicum annuum, assembly GCF_002878395.1. Taxonomy (NCBI): domain Eukaryota; kingdom Viridiplantae; phylum Streptophyta; class Magnoliopsida; order Solanales; family Solanaceae; genus Capsicum; species Capsicum annuum. The sequence goes on along the minus strand of NW_025814925.1, from coordinate 654,572 downwards.
AGTTAAATATTACAAGTACAAGAATAATCACCTTAAAACCTAAGGCCACAAACCAACCACCATATTCTTAAAATCACAAGTTTTCTTTTTATGAAGCAGGAACACATGATACCTTCAAACCAAGGACTTCAAAGCCTAAATATCAAAACCGGCAATTCCTCACTTCTGTAAATTCAAGAGGAAATATTTCTGCATAAGTTTAGGAAGCACAATTATGGTAAAACTCATCCTCTTGTGCACACATTTTTTAATTTGGGTCATTCATGTTTCATGGATAGGAGGTGCACTTTCAAATTTGAACCTTTAAACCTAAAAAAATACACCTTTTAGTCGGAATATCACTTTTACTCTTAAGTGACACACTTTCTAGTCCTGGTCATTCAATTTTACCTTCAAGAGATGCATCTGTTGTCTAGAGACTTAATTCATCTTTGCAATATGCATTTTGCTAGTAGTCATGATTTGGTTTGACACTCAAAAAACTTTGTTGATGATGAACTGGGAGAAAAATTTTATTCATATAATTTGGGACTTTACTTCCAATCTAGGACCCTCTTGGAGAATGGCATTTTATTTTCTATTCAGGACTCTACTGAAAAATGAGACTTTATTTTTCAAAAAATAGGATCTTTCTTTAGCATAATCTTTGTTTGAGATAATATTCATTCTAGTTTTGATTTTGATTCCAAGAGCCCGATGGAGAATAGGGTAACAAAATTGCAAGTCAAAAGCCCGCCTGAAGAATAGAGTGAAGAAATTATAAGTAAGGAGCCTGCTATTTGACACATCTTTATTTTTGTTCTACCTGTTATAATGTATTTTTCCTAAATTTCAAATAATTATGCTATCTAACCAAAAAGTTTTAGTATCAAGATTAATGTTTACCTAAATATTTCATTCGACCAACTAATTTACTATCACGACTGAGATATATATAATATGATACTGATAGCGTATATATGAGGGTGAAGAAATTACAAGTCAGGGGCCTGCCTGGAGAATAGGATGAAGAAATTGCAGGACAGGAACCCTCCTGGAGAATAGGGTGAAGAAATTGCAAACCAGGATCCCGTCTGGAGAATAGGGTAAAGAAATTGCAAGTCAAGAGCCCGCTTGGAGAATGGGGTGAAGATTTAAAATTGCAAGTCAAGAGCCCACCAAGAGAATAGGGTGAAGATTTAAAATTGCAAGTCAAGAGCCCGCCTAGAGAATAAAGTGAATATTTTAAAATTGCAAGTCAGGAGTTTGCTTGGAGAATAGTGTGAAGATTTAAAAGTGCAAGTCAAGAGACCACATGGAGAATAGGGTGAAGATTTAAAATTACAAGTTAGGAGCCCGCATGAAGAATAGGGTGAAGATTTAGAATTGCATGTCAGTAGCCCACCTAAAGAATAAGTTGAAGACTTAAAATTGGAAGTAAGGAACCTGCCTGAAGAATAGGATAAAGATTTAAAATTGTAAGTCAGGACCCCATCTAGAGAACGGAGTGAAAATTATTGCAAGTCAGGAACCCGCCTGGAGAATAGAGTGAGGATTTAAAATTGGAAGTCAACAGCCCGCCTAGAGAATAGGGTGAAAAATTTAATAAAGCAAGTCAGGAGTCCGCCTAAAGAATAGGGTAAAGATTTTAAATTGCAAGTCAAGAGCCCACCTGCAGAATAGAGTGAAGATTTTCAAGTTCAAGTTTAAAAAATTTCGCATGGGGAAAGAATTCACTTCAATTTCAACCCAAAGAAGATATTTTATTACTTGAAAAAGCATTGAAGATTCAAGTCAAGAATCAAATAAAATTGCATACATAAGAGATTTGTAATTTCATTTCTCTTTCTAGCTTGTAATTTTTATTTTAGATGTAATGACAGGAGTTACGAACCAGAAACTCAACAGAATCTCACTTGACCCTCCAACTCAATATAGTCCCTCTTTTTTTCAAACCGTTAAACTACACGTGACCTGATTTCCTCATAACCTGAGATAAGTAGGATGCCCAAAACAAATACTTGGTAGCACTCTATCTTCTTTTTTCTTTTTGAATAATGGCCGAGTCAAATTTATCTCGTTGTCTACTTCCTTGTTCGAAAACACTCTATGTTTATATTCAAAAAGGGGCATCATGTCGACACATCATTTGGACTCTCCCAAACATCGTATTCTCAAATTTTATCTCATTCATTGCATCCTTACCACACACCCTTACCCTATCCAATAATACCTCCACAAAAGACAAAAAATAACAACCCCTAACAAATTACCGACCTAGTATCCCCCTATCCCATGTGGCCTACCCTAACCACTCAGTCATATGTTTTACTCACTTATTCTCACCATAACAGTAACAGAAAAAGAGAGAAATATATAAACACAGAAAACTCCTTTATCATTAGAAGTTGACTCCTTCCATTAACAGAAGGAGAAACCAAATTCCTTCTCTATTCCATTTTTCTTTTCTTTTTCACTATCTCTACACAAAAACACAAGGGAAAGACAGAGAAAAAATAAAAAGAGAAGGAGATTGGAGAAAGGGGAAGAAAACTATATATACACATAGCTATAGAGAGAGAAAAATACACGCTAATGAAGGAAGACTTAGACCATGAAACACAATAAGGAGAATTAAGAGAAAAAAATAAGGAGAGAGAAGATAGACAAAATAGAGAAAAAGATATAAAAATAGTGGAAGCAAAGGGGAAAAACATATCAGTCATTTGGGTTTTTTGAAAAAATTTCACCTAAAACCAAAATACTACCAACTCCCCATTCCCCACTACCGATCAAACCAATACCAAATCGACCCTACTTGCTGAAAAATGGCATTGAATTAGCTTTGGTTTTTGTCAAATCATCGTCGAAAAACAACAATTAGTGACCCAAATCCCACCCCACACCCTCAAAATAAATCGACTAAATACCACCCAAAAATCAACCAAACACTACCTATTCCACACCCCCAAAAGCCGACCAAACACCATCCAAATTTCTTAAAAACTGTACCTAAAAGCATGCAAAATCAACCCATTTCTGGTGAAGTTATTCCAGAAAATGAGAATAACTCTGATTTCCATCGACCTCACTGGAAAATTAAAAGTAACTAGTCCAGCATCGAAATACATCAGAAAAATATTTTTGTTTAGGCAAAATGGAATCCGAGGTCGAATTTGTCAATTTGGGGGTTCATTATTGAGGTTCGATTCGAGGTTTTTGGGCATGAATTCTTTTTTTTTAATTGAGTAATACTTGATTTTGAAAGGTTCAATTTGAGGTGTAATTCTTCAACTCTATCCATTTTAATTTTATCTTACCGTGGTGTGTTAATCATATGATTACGTGACTCATATGTGGTTGGTGATGTGATTTTTTTTATAAGTATGGTTTAACAACTCTAATTGTCGTGGCTTGATTGATTGATTCCATATTGAAATTGGTTAATCATGTGATTGAGAATGAAATTGGGGTAGGGATTCTAAATTGATAAAGTTGGATATAAATTGCTCATTTTGATTCACCGCTATTTTTAGTTTGTGTATAATCGTTAATTCTTTTCAATCGGTAGTATCATGATTAGGATATCAAATGGGTAGGCAAATTTTAGGTTTTCATATTTATCGAATGTTTTAATATTTGTTTGAATGGATTTTCTATTTTTATCATACTTAATCAAAATATATTCATTTTGGGGGGCCTGCCCCAAGGTCCTATGTACTCATTTTCTCGAGAATGCCCCGTGATATTTTGTACTTGGCGTCGTTCATGGACAAGACTCGAACGTCGGGTGGAGAGTATTTTTGGGTTAATTTAGGATAGAATAGGTGTACTTTTTAGGACTGTATAATCGGGCTAGACATTATTTTATTTTGAATTCTTGTTTTGTTAGTTAGTTTGTTTGTTTTATGTGCTTTTTATGAGTTTATTCACTTCATAGTATCAAATAAGTCGAAAGAATTCAAAGAAATAATTGTGTTCGAACCATGGGATTGATGGGTTCCTAATATCTTTCCCTTGATCAATAGAATTCCACAACCTAAATCTATATTTGTAGACCAACATTGAGAGTCAAAATTATTTTTGAAAAGGAAATTTAAAAGGTGACTTGGCACACCAAATCAATGTCAAATGGTGACTCTGAGTTTTAATTGTAAAATCCTTTTTCGAAACATATTTTTATTTTGTTACTTTCACTTTGGAAAACCCTTTTATACTAAAAATTAAATTCTTTGATAAAAAGTGGTGTGACACCTATAGGATCCTATTACCCTAGGTTACTACCATGTTAGACATAGTAGAGGATAATAACCCTTTAGTATAAGGTTTACTACTTGACTCGGTGGATTATCATGGTTTACTGAATCACGGTATTATGGTTATGTTAGATATATATATATATATATTTATATATATATATATATATATATATATATATATCATGATTATGACATTAGTTGGACTCTAAGTGAGTGATTTATCCTTGGAAAAGATGTTGTCGTAGTCTATGGATGTTTAGACACTTATAATTGTATTTCTTGGATATTGGTGATGGCATGAACATATTCGATACATTCATGATCACTTAATGGTACAATTTTAACTAAAAACTTAGTTTTACTACAGTTTTCCTAAAAAGATATCTATTCCCACTTTTCAATTTTAAAATGGATTCTTTCATAACGGAAATTATACCACCTTAAAGGATGATTTATAAGCCTTCGAAAGTTAAAAAAAGATATTTTAAAGATTTGACAGAGATTGATTTCAGAATATGATTTTACGTCTACTATTTATGTCACAACCCGAGGCTACCCCCTAGTCGTGACAATGGTGCTTACAGTCAAAAGTGACCACAAGCTAACCCATGAGTTGGTACCTGCTGTGAGCATAGATTAAAGTAACAAAATACACATGTGTGGAAATCAATTGTCAATGCCATAAGGTTTAAATACTGAAAACAAGGTTAAATCATAAATATGAACGTCTAAAGCCATACTGAAAAAACTGATAAAACAACTAATAACCTGACTACTGTCTAACACTGTCTGAAAAGCCTCTAACTGAGTGACTGTGGAGTTGATGGAACAAACCCCCAACTAACTCTAACTAAATGAGAATACTGAACTACTAAGATAAACTGAAATAAAATAATTATGTCCTCAATAGATGAGAACTCACCACTTTGCTACTGCTAAAATACTGGACTGTCAAAGTTTGGTCGGGAAACTAAGCATCCAAACCTATGTTATAGGACATCTTAGCACGAAGAAAAATATGCAATTAGTACTTTGAATGTAATAGTATATGAGATGAGGTTAGGCTAAAATTCAAGGGTTAACTACAACAACAACAATAACAAACCCAGTGTATTCCCACTTAGTGGGGTCTGGGGGGGGTAAGATGTACGCAGTCCATACCTCTACCTCTGATGAAGTAGAAAGGCTGTTTCCGAAAGACCCCCGGCTCAAGGCACAAGATAACATACAAACACATAGTAAAGCACAGAAGCAGATGACATAACATAAATACGGCACCCATAAGGAATATAAAACAGAGGAAAGCAGAGGAAAGCACACAGATTCGTAATAAGCATGGGACACTGAATACGGAATCATAACGGGAATAAAAAATAAAAAACCCCCACCAAGTAATTCCCTACACTAGCGACCCAATCTGGCCCTACTCTTCTGCCATAATTCGCGTCTTCCAGACCTTCCTATCTAGGGTCATGTCCTCGGTGAGCTGTAACTGTTCCATGTCCCGCCTAATCACCTCACCCCAGTACTTCTTCGGCCTACCCCTACCCCGCCTAAAACCATCCAACGCTAGCCTCTCACACCTACGGACCGGGGCATCCATGCCCCTCCTCTTCACGTGTCCGAACCATCTCAATCGTGCTTCCCGCATCTTACACTCCACTGAAGTCACACCAACCTTCTCCTGGATAGTCTCATTCCGAACTCTATCCCCTCGAGTCAGTCCACACATCCAGCGCAACATCCGCATTTCTGCCACCTTCATTTTTTGGATGTGGGAGTTCTTAACTGGCCAACACTCCGCTCCATACAGCAAGGCCGGACGGACTACCACCCTATAGAATTTGCCTTTAAGCTTGGGCGGCACCTTCTTATCACACAGCACCCCCGACGCGAGTTTCCACTTCGTCCATCCCGCCCCAATACGGTGCGAGACATCCTCGTCAATCTCACCGTTACTCTGGATCACGGACCCGAGATACTTGAACTTATCCCTCTTACATACCTCCTGTGCTTCCAGCTTCACTACTACCTCGTTCTCCCGCCTCACGTCATTAAACTTACATTCCACATACTCTGTCTTGCTTCTGCTCACCCTGAACCCTTTAGACTCAAGAGTTTGCCTCCACATCTCTAATTTGTCCTTTACACCCCCTCGATTCTCATCTATCAGAACTACATCGTCTGCAAAGAGCATACACCACGGCACCTCCCCTTGAATACGCCGCGTCAACACATCCATTACTAACGCAAACAAAAAGGGACTAAGAGTAGATCCCTGATGCAATCCTGTCCGGACAGTGAAATGCTCTGAGTCTCCTCCCGCCGTCCTCACCTGGGTTTTCGCTCCCTCATACATATCCTTAATTACTCTGATATATGCCTGCGGTACTCCCCTCACCTCCAAGCATCTCCAAAGCACCTCCCTGGGGACTTTGTCGTAAGCCTTTTCCAGGTCGATAAACACCATGTGCAGATCCTTCTTCCTTTCCCTATACTGCTCCACCAACCTCCGTACCAGGTGGATTGCCTCCGTCGTCGAGCGGCCGGGCATAAATCCAAACTGGTTTTCCGAGATAGACACTATCCGTCTCAGCCTCACCTCGACCACTCTCTCCCAGATCTTCATAGAGTGACTCAATAACTTAATCCCCCTATAGTTATTACAACTCTGAATGTCCCCCTTATTCTTATAGAGAGGGATCATGGTACTCCACCTCCACGCCTCGTGCATCTTTGCCGTCCTGAAAATTTCATTAAACAATCCAGTCAACCACCTTACACCAGCCTCTCCAACGAACTTCCAAAACTCCACCGGTATCTCATCCGGCCCCGTCGCCCTACCCCTACGCATCCTGCGGACTGCCTGTCTAACCTCTTCTACCTTAAAACGTCTACAATAGCTAAAATCCCGACACTCCTCTGAGTGCTCCAGTTCCCCTAACACAATAGCTCTGTCCCCCTCGTCATTCAAGAGCCTATGAAAGTACGACTGCCATCTCTTCTTTATGTGGCCGTCCTCCACCAACACTCTACCGTCCTCCCCCTTAATGCACCTCACCTGATCGAGGTCACGACCCTTCCTCTCCCTAGCCTTAGCGAGTCTAAACAACTTTTTCTCCCCTCCTTTCCACTGTAACCCTGCATACAAGCTCTCAAAAGCGGCCGTCTTAGCTGCCGTGACCGCTGACTTCGCCTCCTTCCTCGCTAGCTTGTACTCTTTCCTGTTTACCCGCTTCTCTTCTTCGTCCTTACTTTCCACCAACTTAGCATACGCCTCTTTCTTGGTCTCCACTTTCTTCTCCACCTCTTCATTCCACCACCAATCCCCCCGATGGTGACCGGCCCAGTCCCTAGAAACACCCAACACCTCCCTTGCATTCTCCCTGATGCACCTTGCCGCCCTGTCCCACATACTATCCACGTCCCCCCTACACTCCCACACCCCCTTGCCCGCCAACCTCTCCCCTATCTCCCACGCATTCACTGGCGTCAAGCCGGCCCACTTAATTCTCGGTCTACACTCCTTACTCCTCCTCTTTCTATTCTTCTTTATACCCAAATCCATAATCAAAAGCCTATGTTGGGTCGAGAGATTCTCACTCGGGATGACTTTACAGTCCTTACACAACGCCCTATCCCCTTTCCTAAGCAACAAAAAGTCAATCTGGGTCCTGGCTATCGCGCTTCGAAAAGTGATCAGGTGCTCGTCCTTCTTCGGGAAGCCCGAGTTCACCACCACCAGCCCAAAGGCCCTCGCAAACTCCAATAGGGTCACCCCCTCTTCATTTCTCTCTCCAAAACCAAAACCACCATGCACATCCCCAAAGCCTCCCGGTAGCGCCCCGATGTGCCCGTTGAAATCCCCTGCTACAACAATCTTCTCCGAACTGGGCACGCCTCTCACCACCTCCTCCAAAGCCTCCCAGAACCGCATCTTCTCCTCCCCCTTCGCTCCCACTTGCGGCGCATAAGCACTACACACGTTCAGGGTAAACCCCCGAATGACCAACTTAATAGTCATCAACCTATCGTTGATCCTCTTCACCTCCACTACCTGACCTCTAAGCTCTTCATCTACTAAGATGCCAACTCCATTCCTACGCCTCTCGCTCCCAGAGTACCACAGCTTGTAACCATCCACATCCCTAGCCTTAGACCCTACCCACTTGGTCTCTTGGACACACGCAAGGTTGATCCTCCTCTTCCTAAGAATCTTCACAAGCTCTACGGACTTACCCTGAAGGGTCCCTATATTCCAAGACCCAACCCTCAGCCTACCGTCACTATCCACACGCCCCCCACTACCTCCCCCTCGGCCCAACTTTGGCCTCCCGCCCACTCCCACCCTCTCCCCATCCCCGCCCCCACCACGGCCCCACGCCCCAACCCCCTCGGACATGACCCTATCCACCCATTACCACCCACAGCCACAACTACCCGACAGTATAGGAAAATATAAAGATGAACCCGGTGACAGTATCAAAGCAGCAGCAAGGAAATACAAAGCTCACACACATTCAAAGTAATATTCCCGAAATAAAACTAAGAAACGACCACAGCAACAGCAACAACAGACAACAGACAAGGTACAGGGGCTACTACGAGCAAAATACTAAGGATGGAATATGAAATAATGAAATAAAATGCAATAAGGATGGAATATGAAATAATGAAATAAAATGCAATACGAAATAACGAAATAACAAAGGTTAGAAGTCACCGGATTTCGCTTGGAGCTGCGGCTGCTGGAGACGGCGTAGCGGTTGCAGACAGAGTTTCGGCCTGTTGGAGACCGAATTGGCGGCTGGAGACCGGGCGGCGGCAGGTTGAAGGCCGAGGTGGGGGGGGGGACTGGTGTACCCGGGGGGGAGG
>NW_025814925.1:601191-645359 GCF_002878395.1 Capsicum annuum | reverse complement strand
GTGGGGGGGTATGAACCGACGGGGGGGTCGGGTCAGCGCCGGGGGACGGCGACCGGAGGTCGGGTCGGGTCAGCGCCGGAGGTCGGAGCCGGCGGTCGGGTCGGGTCGGCGCCGAAGGTCAGCGACGGCGCCGGGGACCGGGGGCCGGTGCGCTAGCGATGGAGAGAGGGTAGGGAGAGAGAGAGAGGGCCGGCGACCGGAGGTCGTGGCCGGCGGTCGGTCGGCGCCGGGGACCGGAGGTCGGAGCCGGCGGCCGGATTCAGATTTATGCCTAGTAAAACAACTTGGAAAATATCACTCCGGACAGAACATGCCTTACAACGAGAAAATTTCCAGCTCAAGCTGACTTTTTTCACAAAGCCCAACTTTAACTCCGTGAAAGAAAGAAAATCAGTTCTTTCAAATTTTTTTCGATAAGCTTATGAAAAAAAAAAGGGTTCTTTCAGCAATCAAACTAGTAAAGATCGAAAATTCAAGGGTTAACTATGCATGAAATAATGACTAGTTAAATAGATGAGATAACTGAGTATGCATGCATGAAAATTGAAATACTGAGAATGTAAGAACAAAATATAATATATCTGAAATAATCTATAAAACTGAAATACTGAAATCCGGTAGCTGAATAGCTGATAATTTGTATGCTTTGGTCAAGCAAACCTGAATTGAATTCTGTACTGAATACAGAACTGAGACTGTGAGAGGTATTATGTAACCGACATGCCATAATCTAAACTAAGTGGGGTCCAACCTATATCCGCAGTTGGAAAGGTGTCAGTACCGTGCCACAGGTACTAACAATGGTTGTGTAGATCCACTAATCTGATGTCCTGAAGGACCAGGGAGCCAAGCCTAAACTGATGGGTGACCACTGAGAGAAAGTCAAGCCTAACTGACGGGTGACTCCCTAGAGGAAGTCAAGCGTAACTGACGGGAGACTCCTCATATACCATGTTGGCTACGTAGTTCTGGAATACAGGGACTGTTACTAATGACTCTGCCTAACTGATAAGGAAGCCATCATCCCTCCATTCACTCGATGCTAAATCCTAATCCAAACTAAACTAACACTGATTATTGGACTAAACTAAGCTTAACTGAACAAACAACAGATCATAACAACTGACTGAATGATTATACTCATGGTATATCTGAATTCTTTCTGAAGATACTAAAATTATGTAAACAAATAGGTATCTGGTGTTCATAACCCACCAACATTGAATGGAAATAACAATACGGATATAAAAAAGCTTTAAAACCATAGTAGGGGATCATTGTTCAAAATCCAACAGTTAGACATTTCATCAAACTCATGAGAGTCATGAACTTAAACATAGGAATGAGTAAATCATGTGATAATAACATAATTACAATACTAAAACCATGAGTTAAGGATTTAACATGAAAATTTCATCATTTAAATATGTAAAGGCTCATTCCATCAAAACACTAGTAAACTCAATACATAAATCAAAATTCATAAGAGCTTCATAAAGATAATTCATCATAAACACGTAAAATTCATTATTTAAAACATAAAAATATATTCTTGGAATCCATGGGTGAAAAGAGCCTATGAATGAACATCACACATACCTTGAATCTTAAACATTGAAAGAGAAACACAAATCTTTAAGCTTCTTTGGAAGTTCTTAGATTTTGGGAACTTTATTTCTTGGTTTTTTGGAGGGAAGGTAATTGAATTTGATGAACTTGGGAGATGGTTAGGGTTTGTTTTTTAGAGGAAATTGGAGAATATGGTCAAATAATGCCCTAACTGAAGCTTTAATTCATGTTTTTATGAATTGGATTAAGGGGAAAACACTCAATTGCCCCTCAGAGAATTAAATTCGCAAATGAAATGCGGTTTAAGAAGTCACCGCAATGCAATGAGGCCTCCACCGCTATAATCACCATGATGCACCAATATCGCGATGAGCTGCTAGAATTGAAATCCAAACATGACCCAATCCTCATCCAAAAAATCCAAAACTTCCTCGAGAAATTCTCCTTATACCCATGAACATAAATTAACTCAAAAAACTACGTCTCTAGGTCGGGAAGACTAACTTAAAAATCTTCAAAGTTAAGAGGACTTAAAATGAATAAGTCCCCAACACTTAGAGAAATTTTCAGGCTTTAAGCCTCGTATACATACAACTAGGAGCAAAATTGAGCTAAGAAAAGTACGACGTATTGCAATACCTCCCCCTTTGGGAAGATTCATCCTCAAATGAGACTGATTTAGTAGAGAGTACTGAAGAAACTAATATCATATACTGAACATGCACAACTGAAAGCATGATTACATGACTGAGTGTGAAACATGATACATCACTGAACTGATTTCGTGAATACATGCAATGACATGAGAATGGTTATAAGGCTGAGATAGAAACGACAGGGTCCACTTATGAGTACCCGTTACTTCATGCTGGATCTTGTTTCTTGAAGATAAGTTGAGAGATTTAGTACATGAAAGCTTGGGGGTATTACAACATCTCCTCCTTGGTATAGTTCATCCCCTGAAGGATACCGACTTAGCTGAAATACAAAGAAAAGACTGAGATGATGCATGGGACACTAACGTACTGAATCATGACTAAATATTTGGAATCTGAAATAAATGCATGATATACGAACTAAGTTGAATTAACAAATTACCAGGATTCAAACATTTTTACCTCTAATTAGGAATTCACTAACACGCAATGCAGTCATCCACTAATACACCAACATGACATTCAAGCCTATCTTCCTAACCACACATTAACTTACAAACAAACACCCATAAAAGCATCTTTCTCATATCCTCCAAACCTCTATCATCAATAACTTCCATGCACTACCCCAAGAAAACACACACAATTTTAAATAACCATGAAATATATCAAGAACTTGGTGCCAATCTTACTTCACACTTACAACCTTATCTGAAATAATCATGCAATAATCTTTCATTAACATAAAACACTTACTCTCTCACATCTACCAAATTACTCATAATCACCATTATTTCATAATAAAAGTTCAATGAAAGGTTAGAGCATGAGGACCTGAAGCACAAAAGAATACTATGCATAGCTTGGACGCTTAACTGACGACTAAGAAATAGAGTATCCATGACTTGTATTCACTGCAGAGATAAAAATTAAGGATATACATGACATAATCTGATGTTCGCTAATCATTAAGAGAGTATCATGAGTACTGGAACTAAACATACTATAAAGTATGATTACATGAGTCATGATCTACATGACCTGAGTTTGGAGTTCATAAATTCATGGAACATGTTTCATACTGCTGAGTGAACTGGAACTCCTCATACTAGAAACTGGGAGAGTACATGATTTCCTATAAGGTGCACGAATATGAGCTATGATCATAGAACTGACATGCAAGGAATGAGTATATATCATGATAACTGAATTACAAATACTAAAATAAGAATGGGTTGGGCATTATCCTCCCTTACCACTATTCTATAACGTACTGGCATCACTACTGGAATTTGAGAGCCTGACTTGGTTACTTATTCTATCATCTGGCCCTTACCTTTAAGCCATCACTCTAAGTCTACGGGACCCTTTTTATAAACTCTAAACTAAACTGCAACTATCTAAGATTTAACTCATATCCTAACACGTAACATAGATATCCCCAAACCTTTAATGAACCACACTAAATTTTTTTATAGCCTACTAATATCACATCTCTAAATCGCACACACATCATCATACTTAATTTTGAATCAATTAACATAAATTCTTGCATACACTATTTTAATCCTTCTGGTTCACCGAGTATACAACTAACCCCATGGATTAATAATCCACCAAATTTTGATAACACTATCCCCACTTTACTGCTGCTAAATTTTTGGGTTTATTCTTTTAACTCTAGGTCATATACTATCATAGGATTCTGAAAAGGGATCTGAAAACACATCTGACCCCTAAGCACTGAGGTACTACCCCTTCATTCGATGACTGGTTCATAGGGAAGCTAAAACTAAACGACCCTATTTTTGCTATCAACTGAGGCATAATATGAATGGAGCTAATCTATGCTGAGAATGACATCAAAATCAGTCATCTTTGTTTCTACAAGATCTACAAAAGTAATTTTCTGAGATACTATAACTGGATAGTTTCTGTATACCTGTCTGGCTATGATAGACTTACCCACCGGGGTCGACACTAAGAAAGTCTTTGTTAATGTATCGGGATTGACACGAAAACTGAAAGATATATAGGGGGTTACAAAAGAAAGTGAAGCTCTAGGTCTAATAAAATATACGCATGAAGATAGAAGATTTGTAACGTACCCATAACTATATCAAGAGAACTTTCCTGATCATGATGGGATTGGAGTGCATATAATATGTTCTGGAACTGACCACTGGTGGCACTGGAAGTAACTCCCTACTGAGATTAGGGACCTACTAAAGTTGATGACTGATTGGACTGACCCTGTTGGCGCAAATCTCTTCCCCTCTAGGTAACTTCTCGACATTCCCTAATCATGTGGCCTATCTTACCACACCCAAAACATACATCACTGGTAGCTTTACCTTAAACCTTAAATTTTGAAAGAGAAACACAACTCTTTAAGCTTTCTTAAAAGTTCTTGGATTTGGGAACTTGATTTCTTAGTTTTCTTGGAGGGAAGGTAATTGAATTTCATAAACTTGGGAGATGTTTAGGGTTTGTTTTTAGAGGAAATTGGAGAATATGGGAAAATAATGCTCTAACTGAAGCTTTAATTCATGTTTTTACGAATTAGATTGAGGGGAAAAGAGTCAATTTCCCCTCAGAGAATTAAATTCTCAACTAGAATGCAGTTTAAGAGGTCACTGCGATACGATGAGGCCTCCACTGCTATAACTACCGCGATGCACCAATATCTTGGTGAGCTGCTGGAATTAAAATCCAAACACGACCCAATCCTTATCTAAAAAATTTGAAACTTCCCCGAGATATGCTCTTTACACCCCTGAACATAAATTAACTCAAAAACCTATATCTCGAGTTCAAAAAGACCAAATTAAAAATCCTCAAAGTTAAGAGGCCTTAAAATGACTAAGTCCCCAACACTTAGAGAAACTTTCAGGCTTTAAGCCTCTTATACATGCAACTAGAAAATAAACTTAGCTAAGAAAAGTACGGGGTATTATAATTTACTTTGGTCGAGTGAGATTCCAAACCTTTCTACATTGTTATGATGATCTAGTCTCGAAGTTTACCCAGAGCAATCAATTTATAGACTTACACTCTTTTAGTCAAGATTTGAGTTCATGCATTTATTATATATACATTTCTGCGGAGCTGTATGGACTACCTTGATGATGATGATGATTAAAAATCCTAAATTGGGACCAGTTCAGTGTATATATGGGCAGTCTCAAACCCCCTAGGGGCCCCTCCATTCGTGATTCATTATGTCAGTGAAGAGAGGTCGGCATAGGTCCTATCTTCTTAAGTCATCGAGCTGGAGAAGGTGTATACATTGAGTCATATTATGACATGTGGATCGGTTATGGTAATATGGATTTATTTGCATTCATTCTTGCATGTGCATTGCCATTCACAAGTATATTATTTGGTCCCTATGTCTATCAACCTTATGGGTGGTTGCATAGGTATATGTAATAAGTGTTGTTTCCTGTATCTTGTATGTTGAGTGAGCCTTCTGGGTTATGTGGCTCAATTTAAGTATTATTTATGTTGTCTCACATTTTGATGACTAGTTGATATTAGGGGACCAGGTCCCTTGCATATCTTGCCTTGGTACAAAATTCAACCCTAATTTCTACACTACTATAAGTTGAAACAGATGTTTCTCCCAAAGTAGTTTTTGTAAATTAGTGAAAAATTGGTTGGGTCAAAAACTGTCAAAGCTCATGTTCTAAATTGTTATTGCTTTATTTAAGGGTTCGTAAGTCTTTCTTTGTAATTGATTTACTCAAAATATAAGAATAAAGCTTTTGTTTTGTTGTAGAGTTCATAGGTAGAGTTACCTAAGGTGTGTTAATTAGAGTTAATCCATTCGTAAGTGGCTGAGTTGTGAAGAGGTAGTTGTAGAAGAGCTATTATAACTTGAAGAACTTATAGCTAAGTTCATTGGAGTCTGTACTCAATGTGTTTTTATTATAATGGAGATTAAGTGCTTATAAAGGCAAGCCGTGGTTTTTCCTCTCTTGAGCAAGGAGGTTTCCACGTAAATCCTTGTGTTTTTTCTTTTCGGCAAGTCTTGTGTATTCATTGTTTTATTTTTGTTCTCCTCGCCTCAGGAACCTAGTCCTTTAACAGTTGTGCACCCCCCACATTTTAATAATTGGTATTAGAGATGGGTTACTCTAAAATGTTAACACTTAGAGTGATTTCTTGATCATGGTTGCTCCACCTAATCTAGAGGAAGGACAATCTACTACTAGACCACCCCACTTTAATGGGCAATACTATAGGTGGTGGAAAACTAGGATATAAAACTTTATTATGGATGAAGACAGTAATTGATGGATGTGATACAACATGGTCCTGATGTGCCAGTTAGGGAGGTCAAAGAAGGAGACAGAACCAGATTTTTTGTTAAAACCAAGAGACAATATGATAAAGAAGATCGCAAGAAAATTAAAAATAATTTTAAGGCTAAAATATTGCTTGTGTGTGGAATTAAACCTAATGAGTATATAAAATTTTTGCCTGCAAAAATTTAAAAGACGTCTAGGGTTTTCTGAGAACAGCTCATGAAGGTACTACAGATGTGAAGGAGTCCAAAGTGGACATGTTGACCACTCTATGTGAAGCTTTCTCTATGAAATAAGGAGAAACCATTCAAGAAATGCATACAAAGTCTACCTCAATCACCACTGAGCTGCAATGCTTGGGTGAGGTTATTCCTCTTCACAAACAAGTAAGGAAAATCCTAGGAGTTCTTCCAAAATCATGGGAGAGCAAAGTTGATACTATTACTAAGGCAAGAAACTTAAAGACTCTTACTATAGATGAACTGATTGGAAATTTAAAGACTCGTGAACTCAAGAAACAAAAAGGTCAAGAAAAGAAGGAAGCTGAAATAGAAAAGTCTCTAGCATTAAAAGTCTTAAAGTCTGCTTCAAGAAAGGAGGAAACTAATGGTGCTTATTTGTCCAAGAAGAGTATGAGGGCTATGAATAAAAGTGGTCAATTTCAAAGCAAAGGAAGCAGCATCAGAAAGGGAGGTACTATTGAAGTCTGCCACAAGAGTGGGAAACCTGGACATTTCATCAAAGATTGCCCATTACACAAAATAGACTATCAAGAATATCTGAAGTCCAGTGGTGATAAAGAAAAGAAGAAGGACCAGGTTCCAGAGAAGTCTAAAAGGAACGTCGTAGCTATTATGTAGTAAAATAGGCTTTAGTAGTCTAGGAAGATACTTTCAGTAAATCTAATGAATCTGCAAAAACCTAAAAATGTCTCTATGTTAGCAGTGGAAGACAGTGAAACCACCTATGATTCCTTGTTTGCTCTCATGAAAAAGTCAGATAATGAAGAAAAAATGAGGTAACTCTTTCTAACATTAAGGAAAACTTAGATAATTATTCTCCTAAGAAGATAAAAAAGCTTGCAAATATGTTGATTGATTCTGTGTGTGAACTGACTGTAGAGAAAAATGTTCTTAAAGACAAAGTAGAAAATCTAGAGCTTGAATTAATTGACTTAACTCTCTAGTTGTCTAAAATAGAAGAATAGTCCTCAAAATTGAAATCAAAAAATCAGAGTTTAGTGGATCAACTGAAGAAAATAGATGAGTCTGATGGTAAAAGGAAGAAAGAAGCCTCAAAGCTTCAAATTAAGCATGAAGTAAAATTGAAGGATTCTCAACGGCATCTGATGACAACATTTCATAAGAATGAAGAATTGGCAAGGAATCTGGTCCGTATAAAAAAGATCTTAACAAATCCATAAAATAGACCACATCTTCACAAAACCTTGCTAATCTAACTAGTCAGGGAATCAATAATAGTAGAGGCCTTGGATATCAGTACAGAAGTGATGATTTTGGGTCTCAAGGCAAGTATATTCCTGTTACTAAAAATAATGTCAATAATTCTCTATGTACTCACTGTGGAATGGATGGTCACTTGAAGAAGGATTTTCAAGAATGTCTTACAGTTAGAATGAATAGTGCTAGATACATCCAGCAGGAGAAATTGTATCCCAAGGGACCCAACCCTTTGAAAAATTTAAAGAAGAACAAACTGACTAGCTGGACCAAGAAATATTTCATCACTCTTTTATCTTTATTTTGGGAACTCAAACTTAAATGGGTTCCCACATCTAACAAATGAACTCTGTATACAGGTGGGAGTAAAGGGAGGCAGTCGACACTGTTTCGTGGACAGTGGATGCTCTAAGCATATGACTAGAAGGACGGACTGTTTTCTCTCACTCAAGGCACTTCAAGGTGGAGGTGTCTCATTTGGAAATATAAAAAAGGTTACATTCATGGTGTTGGGAAGATTGGAAAGTCTCTTAATCATGCCATAAAAGATATGTACTATGTGAATAGTATCAAGTATAGTCTTCTGAGTGTATCTCAAAATCTGTGACAAAGGAAATAAGGTAAAGTTCTTATCTGATAGATGCAGGAATATGTATGTGGTTAATCTAGACTTTGTAGCTGATTGTGAATTAACCTGCTTGAGTGTCTAAGGTGAAAATATTGATTTGTGGCACAGAAGACTGGACATATAAGGTTCTCCTTACTGAATAGATTTTTCTCAAAGAACCTGGTCGGTGGTGTTCCAAATCTACAGTATTCAAACAACAAGGTTTGTGATGCTTGAGACAAAGGAAAACAAACTAGATCCTCCTTCAAGCAGAAGAAGCAGGTCAACATCTCTAGACCCCTTGAGTTGTTGTATATGGATTTATGTGGACATGTTAAAGTCCAAATTAGAGGTGGAAAGATGTATGTGTTTGTTATTATGGATGACTATTCTAGATTCACCTAGACAATGTCCTTAAGAACTAGGGATGAAACCTTTGATGTTTTGGTGGTCTTTTCCAAGCAAATTCAAATGAAGCTAAACTGCAAAATTGTTGGATTTGGATCTGATCAAGGAACTAAGTTTTAAAACTTCCAAGTTACAGGATTCTGTGCTGAAAATGAAATTAGTCATAATTTTTCTGCTCCTAGGACTCCTCAGCAAAATGGAGTGGTTGAAAGAAAGAATGGAAATTTCATAGAAATTGCTAGAACTATGTTGATTGATAATGTCCTTCTAAGAATCTTTTGGGCTGAAGCTGTCAACATTGCCTGTTATGTGACTAATAAATGCCTAATCAGATCTCTCTTGAACAATAATGAATATACGGAGAATAACATAAACTTAACAATAAATTCAAATATATATATATATATATATATATATATATAAAGGCATGAAGGAGTGTGGCGGCTGAGAATGGAATGAGCATATATAATACTTAGGTCTTCCATGGGCTTTAGTCTCTTATTAGTGGTGTTACTTTTTAGGGGAAAGGACAAGAATAGTCACTCGGCTAAAATAATTTCGGCTGAGTGGCCATTGATTTTTAAAATTCAAAATATAATTATTTAGGCCTTTTTTTGCTACTATCTTCATCCTTTTCCCTTTAAATGCTAAGTAAATAGTATAAGCCCATTTTTGATTCAGAGGATGCATTGATTTCGTCCAACAAACCTCGTAGCCAGCACACAATTTTTGAATTTATAAAGGGAGAATAAAAATAGTGAAATGCAAGTAAAACATAAATGCATCAATACAATAATATATTTTTGGAAGAAAGAAAATTAATGCTAGACAGAACATTTGCATTTTTTAACACAATAAACTCAGAAAAGTAATGAATTTTGTGTTAACCCTACACTTTTAATTGGTATAGTTTTTCTAACAATCAAATACGATTTTATAACATTGTAATTGTTGCTCTTCTTTTTTATCAATCAAATACAATATTTGATATCAAATACATGAATCTTTGATACCAAATACAAATACATATTTTATACAATAATTGTATAAAAGTTATCAATATGGTATAAAAGTGTATCAATACGGTATAAAAGTGTATTAATACGGTATAAAAGTGTATCAATTAGGTATAGAGATGCATGCTATCGATGGGCCAAATGATTAAAAATCGGAATTAAATTGGACAGACTGACTTCAATTGTCCAACTTTTACATGGGCTGGTCATTTCTTTTCAAAATGACCAGCACATGTCCTTTTCCCTACATTTATGTCATTTCTTTATATATGGTTTTTTTTACTTCAACAAATAATGCTATTTGGTGTTGTAGAACAAAAAACTAAACATATTAAAACAGTAAATATATGGAACTAAATTATGTATGAAAAACAAAGAGTATTAAGTATATAAATTAATCAAGTAAAATAGAATAAAAATTAATTAGTATTTAATTATATTTATGATAATATTTTTTTAGTTAACTAGTATTTAATTATATTTATGATAATATTTTTTTCGTCATAATATTGGGTTTGTAAAATAGTATTAGACTATTACATCAATAATTCTTTACTCAACTTATAAAATAAATTCTTTATTAAATTAACTAATTCCATCAAATCTTTTCTAACTCACAACAGACATTTACAAGAAAAGATTTAAAGAGTCTAAATTTATTTTGTTTTAATAATTGTGTTGATTTCTCTTCTTTTTAATTTTTTAATTATAGAATTCATAAAAGAAAAGAAAATATAGAAATGCAACATATTTAAGTTATTTCACTTTAGTGGAGCTCTTTTTCAATTATTAGTCATCTTCACTTAAATATACACTAGTATTTTGATAACTAGTTAAATATACACCGTAAAAGCTTGAAATGCGAATTGAATTTATATAAAGTTTAAAACCTCAAGCTTTCCTCTTATGTTCTGATTTCATGTATTCTTCAGGCAAGCCAAGTGGCTCAAATCGTTCGTGAATAATTTTTATATTCATTAAAAATAACTTAATGATATCCTAAAATTAAAATTTTGACCTTTTGTAAGCTTCATTTTTAATAATAACCTAAACAAAGTTATTTAAGTTATGCATTATATTAAAAGATTACCACTTTCAAATATAATTTTGATAATAATTGTTACGCTATATTTGCAAAGTACGTGTACTAAATTAGTACATAAATACAAGCAAAGAGAGTCCCCCACAACATTACATTGCACCTAGGTAGTCGTGTTTTTTTATTTTTCAATTGCATAGTCTATTATTTTCTTATAGCCGTTTATTAAAAATCTAATATACAATATTATACAAACTGCATTTAAAAAAAATATTTATACAATATTATACAAAGAGTTAAGTCGACTTCTTTGCATTAATATGTTGAATTCCTCCTCCTCCTCCTTCTTTTACCCTTCTTTTTTTTAAAAAAAGAAATTATAGCAAAAATATTGCACTCATTTTTAATGTTAATTATTATTGTTCGCAACAAATTTTCGTTCATGGAAAATAAATTTTAACCACAAACGATTGTGGTTACAAATCTGTTCATTCTTCTCTCTTGATTTTTTCCGTAATTCGAGGGCCTTCAGTAGCATATTTCTCGAATGTATGAAGATTTGGATATGAATTTCTCCGTAAATTGAGGGCCGTTAGTGGCATATTTCTCGAACGTAAGAACATTTGGATTTGATCTCCATGAAAGGAGGGTTTGTCTTCTTGATGTATTTGATTGTCAAGAAGAGAGGGTTTTGATGTTTTGAATATCCCATGAATTTATTGGGACTTTTCAGATCTTTGATCTCTTTGTGGATATTCCGTGAATTTATGGGATACTGGAGATGCCTCTTTAAAGGGATATTTATCCACTTTATATAGGCGTAATTTAGGGTTTAGGTTGAGTAGTCATCAAGCTAGATTTAGGTTAAAGTAACCCCCAATAACTCTAACCAAAATTAAACTCTTTTTGTAGAGTCCACAAAATTTCAATGTCTACAATTATTTTTTAATAACTTATCTTTTTGTATGTATTTTGTGTTAATTAATTAACATGACATAAACGTATATTAAAATTATAAGAGTAATTATTTTCTTTAAATGGATATAGTAATACATATATTGTAACTTCAATTGCTATAATACAGACTTCATTCTTTTTGTATGTCATCTTATATATTGATGTGACATACTAGTGCAATGCATACAGACAAAGCTAGTAAATTTTAATATACGTTAACTTACCTATAATTTTTTAAAAAATTATAGTCAGTAAATTTTGCTCGTGACAAAAACTAATGATTAGTTACAAAATTTTG
Organism: Capsicum annuum; assembly: GCF_002878395.1. Taxonomy (NCBI): domain Eukaryota; kingdom Viridiplantae; phylum Streptophyta; class Magnoliopsida; order Solanales; family Solanaceae; genus Capsicum; species Capsicum annuum. Next base: position 633,039 of record NW_025814925.1, on the reverse strand, counting down.
TGACTAATTTTTTAACTATTGCCGCGCATTTTAATTATTTGAAGTAAAAATATTTATTTAGCTATAAGATTATATATCAAATAATTTTATTGTGCCCGAAAAGTTGTTATTGCAATGAAAATTTTTATCACATGTCAAAAATTTATAATTAGCCATAAAATTTATTGTAGCAATAAATACGTGGCCATTATTCATTCAATATTGTCAGCATTTTTTATTACTTGAAGTAAAATAATCTATTTAGCAATAAAAATTTGTTACAAATAATTTATTGTGCCTAAAAAGATATTATTGTTACAGTAACTTTTATAGTGTGGCAAGCATTTATGATTAGCTACAGAATTTCATTGTATCAATAGATATAAAGCTATTTAGGAATTGTTATGGCTGAGAAATTTAATCCTGATAACTGACAAATTTTATGAATTTAGAAATAATCATGAAATTTAAATTTTTATGACTGTTATTAAGTACTAACCATAATTTTTAAATCGATAGCTAAGATTTCATTGCTATATATGCAATATGTTGTAGTGCATGTTACCTGTTTTTGAGGGATTCACGATTTTTATAGTGAATTTCTTTGCAATCGTGATTTGAAAATGGAATAGGATGAAATGTCGCTAATTTGCGGTTAATGAGAGAGAAAAGTAGAAAGGAACAGAATGGATTGATACATGGCTTTGAAATGCACTGTATGATAGTTAGATGATAAAAGTACCGTATAACTGAGAAATGAATATTATAGAAACATATAATTGCATATTTTAATTAACGAGTCTAACCACACGTGTCTTGCATGCGTAACGTTTGATTATTGAAAATTAAATAATTTTGTATATTGTGGAGATTTTTAGTAAGTGTAAAAAATTTAAATCACTTTTCTAAGATTTTTCACACTTTAATATAATAGTGTAAACATAAACATATATTTTACCATCAAAAGTTTAAGCGGTTGATGGATCATCACTTTTATATTTGTCATGCAATACCTCTTTCCCTTACTGTCAGAGCCTAAGAGAGACGCTTAAATTTTAACCATATTTGTGGTACGATTATTTTTTTCTACATTTAAAATTTTTTCATGTTTTAAAGTTAAATCTTAATAAAATCATTGATTACATTCTTATTGCGTACTTGAAACTTTTAAAAATTTGATACCTCGTAAATTTTTCTTATTCTAATGCTTCTATATTTATTTCTAGATTTTTTAAATTTTCTTAAAATTAAATTTGGTTAATTTAGAATTTTTAAACTAATGAGAAAATATTAGTTGTCATTAATTCTGATGATTTCTAATAAAAAAAGACTTTACCATAAATATATTTAATTAATAAAGACTTTTAATAAAGAAATTTTTCATCATAAATATATTTAATTAATGAAGACATCTAATAAGAAAAGGTTTTAGTATAAATATATTTAATTAATTTTTAACTCTTAAATATTAAAAAAAAAATAGTAAAAAAAAACATTTTGTCTAAAGCAACACCTTTTAGTGAAAGAAAAAAAATTTAAATAATATTTCTAAAATCCTTCACACTTTTAATATACTATAGATATAAACATAGATTATAATTTAAACTATAGTGGTGTACAGTAAATACATATCATATATTTCTTATACTATGTAAAATTCCCTTAAATAATTAGAGTTGTGTTGTGAAGACACATGGATTCCATGTGTCAGGATGTCCATGTGTCCACCTTATCACAGCCCAAAAATAATGATGTAATAGCCCTCCCCCCGCCCCCCCTCCCCCCTTCATTTTGGAGAGTCCTTGATTTTGTGTTTTGACTATAAATAGCCCTTTACCAAAACTGAATAATATATAGAAATCTTAATACTCTCCATTTCGCATATTTTTACCTTTAATTAAATAATTTATATCACGTTATCAGTATGAACTTTTATAAAAAACTTTTCAATAATATTTAAAGGTTAGTAGTTAATTTTCTTAAATAATGTCTAATATTTTCAAACGTAAATTTAGTGTCCTAGATATATCAAGCAAAACTTATATGTCAGGTGCACTAGATGGCGAAATACATTTAAATGCAATGGATCTGGCAGACATCATTAAAAACGATAATAAGGCATCAAATCAAGACAAGGCTAAGGCCACGATATTTCTTCATCATCATCTTAACGAAGGTTTAAAGATAGAATACCTCACGATTAAGGATTTTCTTATATTGTGAAACAATTTAAAAGAAAGATATGACCACGTGAAGATGGTCATTCTTCCACAAGGTCATTATGAATGGACCCATCTGAGGTTGCAAGATTTTAAGAATATAACTAATTATAATTCTGCGATGTTTAGAATTAAATCGCAGTTTAATTTATGTGGGGAGGATATCACAAATTACGACATGTTAGAGAAAACATTCTCTACGTTTTCCGCCTCAAGTATGCTCCTACAGCAGCAGTACCGAGAAATGAGATTTAAAAAATATTCTGAATTGATTTCTCATCTTCTTGTTGTTGAATAACATAATGATCTTCTAATGAGAAAGCATGAAAGTCGACATGCTGGTACTGCTCTATTCCCAGAAGTGAATGCAGCAAATTTTCGCCCAACTAGGCGTGAAAAAAGCCCTGACCCCGATCGTGGTCGTGGTCATGGCCATTTTCGTGGAAGAGGTAGATATTTTAATCAGGGTGATCGTTTTGCAATAAATAATAACCCTCAACACCAGCAGCACAAAAAGAAGGGGGAATCTTCTGAAGCAGCGCCAAGGACGAACTCTGAAAGTAAATGCTATCGATGTGAAGGAAAGTGGCACTGGTCGCGTACATATCGTACGCCAAAGCATCTGATAAAACTCTATCAGGCATCCCTTAAAAAGGAAGAAAATGATGTTGAAGCAAACTTCCTCTTTGAAGATAATGTCGAGCCTATGGACTTGGAAGTTTCTTTTGTAGTTCCTGAAGAACATGTAAATCACCCTGTCGGTGATAATTATGAAATAGTCTAATTATGTTACTTTTCTATTCAAATTGTATTAGTTTATATTTTTGTTAATAATATCTTACTAGTCATGTAAATAATTAAAGTTTGTGTAAATACATTATATGCTAGTAATGTTGTAATATTTACTTTATTTATATTTTTATTTTGAAGAATATGAAATCAATAATCGATCGTGACAATATTTCTGTAATTGATATGGAATAACACACGCAATATTTAAAGATGTAAAATACTTTTCCCACTTACTTAGAAGAAAAACAAATGTTTCAACAATTTCTGAAAATTTAAAATTGATAGAAGGCTCCGGAAGAGCTACTATATTTCTGCCTAAGGGGACAAAATTAGTTATAGAAGATGCATTGTTCTCTTCTAAATCCCCAAGAAATTTATTGAGTTTTAAAGATATCCACCGAAATGGATATCATATTGAAACAGTAAATAAAATGAATGTCGAATATCTTGGCATTATTAAGAATGTCTAAGGTCAAAAGAAAGTGTTGGAGAAATTACCAACTTTGTCTTCCGGCTTATAGTTGAAGCACACTCTATCGTAAACCAAAAGTTTACTGATCTAAATACATTTATGCTTTGGCATGATCGAATAGGCCATACTGGTTCAATAATGATGAGACAAATCATTGAAAATTCAAAAGGGCATCCGTTGAAGAACCTGAAGATTCTTACAACTGATGAATTTTCATGTACTGCTTGTTATCAAGGCAAACTGATAACTATGTCATCGCCATTGAAAGTTGGCATCGAATTCCCTCTGTTTCTAGAACGTATACATAGGGATATATGTGGGCCTATTCACCCACCTAGTGGGTCATTTAGATATTTTATGGTCTTAATAGACGCATCTTCAAGATGGTCGCATGTATGCTTCTTATCATCTCACAACCTGGTGTTTGGAAAATTATAGGCACAAATAATACGATTAAGGGCTCAATTCCCAGATTATCCCATTAAGGCTATCCGCCTCGATAATGCTGGAGAATTTACATCCCAAACTTTTGATAATTATTGTATGTCAGTTGGGATACAAGTTGAACATCTAGTAGCTTATGTTCATACTCAAAATGGCCTTACTGGGTCATTTATTAAGCACCTACAATTGATAGCAAGACCACTACTCATGAAAATGAAACTGCCCACTACTGTTTGGGGTCATGCTATCTTACATCCAGCATCGCTTGTTCGTCTCAGGCCTACTCATTATAATAAGTACTCCCTGTTACAGTTGGTCTTCGGTCATGAGCCAAATATTGCCCATCTATGAATTTTTGGATGTGTTGTATATGTGCCAGTTGTACCACCACAGCGCACTAAGATGGGCCCTCAACGAAGATTAAGAATATATGGTGGGTTCGAGTCACCCTCTATAATTCGCTATCTTGAACTATTGACGGGAGATTTATTTACTGCTTGATTTGCAGATTGTCGATTTGATGAAACAAAATTTTCAAAATTAGGGGGAGAAAAATGTGAACTGAAAAGAGAAATTGCATGGAAAGTTTCATCATTATCTCATTTTGATCCACATAACCCCATATGTAAAAATGAGGTCCAGAAGATCATTCACTTACAGAAATTGGCAAATCAAATGCCAGATGCATTTACTGATTTGAAAAGGATAATTAAGTCACATATCCCTGTAGCGAATGTGCCTGTCCGAATTGAAGTTTCAAAAGAACCATCTTCTAATGAAATAGCTTCTGAATCCCAAACACTCCTAAAGCGTGGTAGGCCTTTGGGTTCAAGGGATAAGAATCCTAGAAAAAAAAGTGCAAAAATGATAAAGATAATATTATAAAAGATTCTCTTGAAGAGACTCAAAATCTGATTAATCCGGATATTCCTGAAGAAATTAGTGAACCCAAGACTCATATGAATGAAGAACTTTCAATAAGTTTCACTGGTAATGAGGTAAATTTAGATCAATCAAAAATTACGGTGGATAATTTTTTGCATATAATGTCGCACTAAATATTATGCAAAAAAATAAGGGCCTTGAACCTTTATCTGTCGAAGAATGTCGACGAAGAAAAGATTGGCCAAAATGGAAAGAGGCGATTCAATCGGAATTGAACTCACTTACTAAACGGGAGGTTTTTGGACCTGTAGTCCAAACCTCAGATGGTGTAAAACCAGTCGACTATAAATGGGTCTTCATACGTAAAAGAAATGAGAAAAATGAAATTGTAAGATACAAGGCACGCCTTGTTGCACAAGGATTTACTCAAAGACCCGGTATCGACTATGAAGAAACATATTCACCTATTATGGATGCAATAAAGTTTCGATACCTCATCGATCTAGCTGTACATGAAAATCTTGAAATTCATCTAATGGATGTGGTTACAACTTATCTTTATGGTTCACTTGATAACGATATTTACATGAAAATCCCAGAAGGATTAAAGATGCCTGAAGCATATAGTTCAAAGTCTCAGGAATTATATTCAATCAAATTACAAAGATCTTTGTACGGTCTAAAACAATCAAGGCGTATGTGGTATAATAGCCTAAGTGAGTACTTGAAAAGCGAAGGATACATAAATGATGTCATTTGTCCTTGTATTTTCATTAAGAAAATGGCGTCAGAATTTGTTATACTCGCTATTTATGTGGATGATATAAATCTCATTGGGACTCCAGAAGAGGTCCAAAAGGCAATTGAATATCTAGAGAAAGAGGTCAAAATAAAAGATCTAGGAAAGACAAAATTTTATCTTGGTCTGCAAATTGAACATTTAGTGGACGGAGTCTTCATTCAAACTGCCTAGACCCAGAAGGTTTTGAAATGATTTTACATGGACAGAGATTCTTGATCCCGAAGTACTATATCTCAGTGCTATTGGTGCACTTATGTACCTCCCTAATGCAACAAGACCAGATATAGCATTTTCTGTTAATTTACTAGCGAGGTATAGTTCTTCTCCTACGCGGAGACACTGCATCGAAGTTAAGCATATATTAAGGTACCTAAAAGGGACTATTGATATCGGTTTATTTTATACTAACAAAGCTAGTCCAGATCTTGTTGGTCATGCAGATATAGGTTATTTATCTGACCCACATAAAGCACGATCTCAAACAGGCTATGTATTTACATACGAAGGTACTGTAATATCAAGGCGATCGACAAAGCAATCCATTGTTGATACTTCTTCTAATCATGCTGAGATAATAGCGATCCATGAAGCAAGTAGAGAATGCTTATGACTGAGATCAGTGGTACATTTCATCAAAGAGAGATGTGGCCTGAAGCTCGATATCAAGGTACCCACAGTCATATTTGAAAACAGTGCAACATGCATAGTTCAATTAAAAGAAAGCTTTATAAAGGGAGATAGAACGAAGCACATTTTACCAGTGTTATTCTTCACGCATGATCTCCAGGAGAATGATGATATTGATGTGCAGCATATCTGCTTTAGGGACAATCCAGCAGATTTGTTCACCAAATCTTTACCAACTTCAACCTTTGAGAAGATGGTATACAAGATTGGGATGTGAAGATTGAACCAGCTGAATCGGGATGTTCATCAGAGGGAGTAAGAATATGCGTTGTACTCTTTTTTTCCTTAACCAAGGTTTTTATCCCACTGAATTTTTCCTGATAAAATTTTTAATGAGGCAGCACTCAAATGCGTATTCAGAAAGTTTTTCTTTACATGAACATCCAAGGGAGAGTGTTGTGAAAACACATGAATTCATGTGTCAAAATGGATGTCACCTTATCAAAGCCCAAAATTAATGATGTAATCCCCCACCCCTTCGTTTTGAAAAGTCCTTGATTTTTGTGTTTTGGCTATAAATAGCCCTTACCAAAAATGGATAATATATAGAAATCTTAATACTCTCCATTTCGTATACTTTTACCTTTGATTAGATAATTTATATCAAGTTGCACATTCTTTTATTTCTCTAGCATTTTCTCTCAAACACTTATTAGTTTTTACACATAAAAGTATAACTATATTCTATTGAAATATTTTAGGTCTTAAATTAAGGATGTTTTTAGGTCTTAAATCAGAGAGTAGCTGACTGCAGATCCTCCTCTTCTTCGGACACATAGAGCATGTTGATGGTTGGAACAAGCTTTAGAGCCACTTTTTTCCTAGTAGCCAATCCAAAAATCTCCGACAAGTCCACATCTTGAGCTGCTACTCCGGCAGGCAATTTCCAATCAAAGTGATACAACAAACGAGCTAATGAGAGCTCAATAGTAGCTAAACCAAGGGCGTAACCTGGGCAACCTCTTCTCCCCCCTCCAAATGGTAGGAACCTGAAATCTTGTGATCCCCTGAAATCAACGTCCTCCTCAAGAAACCTTCCAGGATTGTAGTCCAGAGGATTGGTCCATGACTCTGGATCCATTCCAATGGCATAGGTGTTGATTAGTATCCTAGTTTTTGCAGGTATTTCATAGTCAGCGATTGTGCATTTCTCCATGGATTCTCGAGGTACTAGAAGGGGGACAGGGGGGTGTAGTCGCATTGTCTCCTTTATTACTGCTTTCATGTAGTGAAGGTGTTGAAGATCAGATTCTTCTACTTTTCCTTTATTACCTGCAATCTCCCTAACTTCATCTTGTGCTTTTTCTAAAACACTTGGATGCCTAGCCAACTCTGTCATTGTCCATTCCAGTGTAGCTGCTGATGTATCTGTTCCAGCGACAAACATATCCTATAGAGTCAAGTATAATTGTATCAATAGTAGAAGAGTCTTGTGCTCCAAAATGCTATATAAAGTTCAAACATTTCTACTACTATATGTAGAACACTAATGTATACAAATTTTAATCCATAGCTTCACGTTGTAGTAAGAATTGTCTAAGTAGTGCTATGCCGTCTATCAAAATAAAAAATAAATTTACATCTAAACAACTATGTAAATAATTTTACATTACAGCATAATTTTATAAGTAAAAGGTGGATGGCATTATTTCAAGGTAACTAATTCCACTCATTATGATGGAGTTTAACTAATATATACCGACGGTGTAAGCTTTTTTAACACGGTCGGGTAGCTTTGAAGCCTATTACAGGTTTGTTCTAAGCATTTCTATTTTTTAATATTTAAATTATAAAAAAAAATAGTAATAAAGGAAACTTGGACTCTACATTTACTTCTATCTATATAAAGATCCTGTTGACCAAAAATATAGAGCGGAGTCATCTTCGTTTGCATTATCATTAATTGATTTTATGTATTTCTATTTTTTCAATACCATGTAAACAATCAGCTCCGTATAGCATCGTAATAATCACGAGCTCTATTATACATCTAAAGTCTTCATTTTTTTTCCCCAGATTTTGTAGTGGAGAATTTTTTTGGTTATCCCCATTGTTGGTTTTAAGATTTTAAATAGCTTATGTTTAAGATTTTAAAGAGCTAACATACGAATATCATCTGCAGTGATTCTTTATTCCGATAATCAGGCAAAAAAGTTCTTTGATCTCACTACTCAAATTGGTCAAAAATAATTTTAGCTCGATAGCCATTAAAATATACTTCCACACTTCTAGTTAGCATCATACAGATTGTTATGAATTTTTTACATTAGAGAAAATATTACACTGGTCTAAGTTGATCATGGGAAATTTATGTTCTTTAATAGTCATTAGAATTGCATGCAAATTTTTAGACTTCAAACGACTAAACTTGTGTGGAATTGAAATTACAAGTCTGTTTCGCTAAAATGATCGAAAAAGAAATAACTTGAATATGAAGGATTAAAGTCACACATCTAAAATAATCTTTTTCAGATATCAATATTGTAGTAATCCCCCACTTGAAATAGTACACTTTAGAGATTAAACAAATGAATAGATTTAGAAAAATCTGATCGAAGTTGGAAAGATGAGCCGAGCAACAATTGCAGAGATTAAAAGGCGGAGAATATGAGATACTATAAAGAAACGTAAGAGTTGATTAGTATAGAAATAGGGGAGTGTTTAAAAAATAATAAAGCATAAAAAGAAAAATGAGAACGGATAAATTGGGATGGGAACAGATTAATTACCAGCTATTGCCGGTTAAAGTCAGTGACCGTGTAAAAAGTGTTTACACCGTCGGCGTATATTTGTTAAATTATGATGTACAATTCAATATGTTATAATATGTGGCTTGCCTTCACGTATTATTGACATGATCATTTATGATTATCTTTTACATAATTTAATCTAAAATATTTGGTGCTTTCTCTCTAAAATGTACTAGTAGTTGAGCTAAGCTCCTTCTGGTTGATGAATGAGATGCTCAACGCAAGCTCGCTTGAAACATGATTGGTATTTAATTTGTGGTCCTACTAAAAATGTGAGCAAAACTAGCATTCTGCCAAAATTTATCTTTGTTCTTGTCCCCTCATTCTTCATCTTCTCACCCTTCCTCTTCCTCTTCCGTCTTCTTCTTACCCTTCCATGTGTTATAAAAAATTAAAGACTCATTGCTCATTTATTGTTGGAGTTGAATATTGTTGTCTCGTGATTTGACGATGACAAGATGATTTTGGAGGATCAGGTTCCTTGCATACATTTCTTTGGTACAGCTCTCACATCTCTGCACAGTTTTATCCGCTACTGCAACAAATTGTGCAGGTGCGCTGCGTATCTGATTTTACACCTGATCTAATCAAAATTCTATGCTCAATTCTACACTACTATAAATATTTAAGGATGCTTTTTCCAGCTCAATTTCTAATTTTTTTGTGCTTAGGGTCTAGGTGTTCTTGAGTCATGTTTTGTTTTGTAATCGATTTACTCAAATATAAGCGTAAAGTTTTTTAATTACTGTTGAGTCTCTCAGGTAGAGTTATCTGAGTTTGCAAGGGTTAGAGTTAACCGAGATTGAAAAGTAAAATTGACAGAGCTGTCAAGAGGTGTTTGTAATAGAGTTATTATAAATTAGAGATACTTAGAGTCAAGTTCAAGTCTGTAATTAAGTGAATTTTGATTATAGTGGAGTTTGAGTGCTTGTGAGGGCAAGTTGTGTTTTTTCCTCCCTTGAGAATGGAGGTTTCCATGTTAAATCATTGTGTTTTTAACTTTATAGTTTATTTGTTCTATATTTGTGTATGTTGCAATATTTTATTGTTGGGGACCTGGTCCCTTGGTGGTGTGTAATCCCTGCATTTCAATAATTGGTATTAGAGTGAGGAAACTCTAAAAGGTTAACACCTAGAGTGATTTTTTGGTCATTGTTGCACCAACTAATCTTGAGGAAAGACAATCTACTACAAGGTCACCCCGCTTTAATGGAAAATACTATGGGTGGTGGAAAACTATAATGTATGACTTTATCATAGCTGAGGATAGTGAGCTAATGGATGTCATAATTAATGGTCCTCATGTGCCAGTAAGGGAAGTCAAAGAAGGAGACAAACTAGAATGGTTGTGAAAGCCAGGAGAGAGTATGATGATGAAGATCGTAAAAAGATTGAAAAGAATTTCAAAACTAAGAAGTTACTGGTGTGTGGGATAGGACTAGATGAATACAATCGAATCTCTATTTGTGAAAATGCCAAAGAGATCTGGGACTTCCGGAGAACAGCTCAGAAGAAAACTACTTATGTGAAGGAATCAAAAGTGGATATGTTGACCAATCAATACAAGGCGTTCTCTATGAAAGAAGGTGAGACCATTCAGGAGATGCATACAAGATTTACCTCAATTACAAATGAGTTGCACTGCCTTGGTGAAGCGATTCCTCTACACAAACAAGTAAAGAAAATTCTGAGAGTTTTTCCTAAGTCATGGGAGAGCAAAGTTGATGCTACCACTGAGGCTAGAAATTTTAAGACACTTACCATGGATGAATTAATTCGGAATCTGAAAACCCATGGGTTGAAGAAATAAAGTCAAGAAAAGAAAAAGGATAAAAGAGAAAAGTCATTAGCCTTAAAAGCCTCAAAGTCTGAGTTCAGTGATGAAGATGTTGATATTGCACACTTAGCCAAAAGAATTTCCAAAGCTATGAAGAAAAGTGATTAATTTCAAAAAAAAAAAAGTAGTAGCAGAAAAAGAGGCACTGCTGAAGTCTACCACAAATATGGGAAGCCTGGACATTTTATCAAATATTATCTTTTACACAAAATGGATTATCAAAAGTACTTCAAATCAGGAGGAGATAAAGGTAAAAGGAAGGACCGGGTCCTAAAGAAGTCAAGAAGGAAGGTTGTTGTTGATTATGCAGTGAAGCAAGCTCTAGCTGTCTGGGGAGATACCTCAATTAAATATGATGCATCAAAAAAAATTGAAGATGTTTCTATGTTAGCTGCGAAAGATAGTGAAATCTTTTACAGCTCTCTTTTTGCTCTCAGGGAAAAATCAGATGGTGAAGAAAAGAATGAGGTAACTCTTTTTTATATTAAGAAGAACAAATATGATTATTCCCCTAAGAAGATAAAGAAACTCGCAAATGTCTTGCTTAATTCTGTGTGTGAGCTTACTGCTGAGAGAGAATTGTTGGAAGATAAGGTAGAAAACCTAGAACATGAAAAACTAGCCTTAACCATCCAATTGTTTGAAGTAGGAGATCAATCCTTAAAACTAAAATCAAAAAACAAAGATTTGATGGATCAACTGAAAAAGATGGATGAATCTGATGGGAAGGGCAAAAAGAAAGCTTCAAATATTCAAATTAATCTTGAAGAAAAGTTGAAAAATTCTCAAAAGCTTCTTATAACTACTCTTCGTAAGAATGAGGAATTGGAAAGGGACATGGTCCATCTAAAAAAAGATCTTAATAAATCCCTAAAATAGACCACATCTTCACAAATCCTTGATAATATAACCAGGGGATCAATAATGGTAGAGGTCTTGGATATCAGTACAACACGCACAATCCTAAGCCCCAGGGCAAGCATATTTTTGTTGCTAAAAATAAAGTGAACAATCCTCTATGCACTCACTGTGGCAGGGATAGTCACTTGAAGGAGAAATTCCAGGGATGACTTAGAGTTAGAATGAACACTACTAGATATGTTCAACTGAAGCAGTCTTTCCACAAGGGATCTAATTCCTCGACAAATTTTAAGAAGAGTAAATCGCCTAGTTGGACCAAGAAAGATATGATAACTCTTTTGTCTTCCTTTGGGGAACTCAGACTCAAGTGGGTTCCCATATCTAACAAATGACCTCTGCAAGTGGGAATAAGAGAAGGTAGTCAAAGTTGGTTCATGGATAGTGGATGCTCTAAGCATATGACTAGTAGAGCTGACAGTTTTTCTACTCAAGACACTTCAAGGCGAAGATGTCTCTTTTGGAAATGGAAAGAAAGGCTATATTCATGATGTTGGAAAGATAGACAAATGTTTAATCATGCTATTGAGAATTTTTATTATGTAGATGGTTTAAAATACAGTCATTCGAGTATGTCCCAAATTTATAGTAAAGGAAATGAAGTGAAGTCCTATCTGCTGGATGAACTGTGTCAAATTTGGAGTTTGGGAAAGTCATACTCAAAGCTAAAAGGTGCAAAAACATGTATATGGTTGATCTAGAATCTGTAGCTGATTATAAATTGATCTTCTTAAGTTCTCAAAGTGAAAATACTGATTTATGGCATAGAAGGCTAGAACATGTAAGTTCCTCTTTACTGAACAAATTAATCTCAAAGGACCTGGTCTGTGGTGTTACCAAGCTGCAGTTTTTAGATAAAAAGATTTGTGATGCTTGTTTCAAAGAAAAACAAACCAGATCTTCCTTTTAAGCAGAAGAAGTAGGGAAGCACCTCTAAACTCCTTGAATTGTTGCACATGGATCTATGTAGACAAGTTAAAGTTCAAAGTAAAGGTGAGAAAAGATATGTGTTTTTTTATTGTGGATGACTATTCCAGATTCACTTGGACAATGTTCCTAAGAACTAAGGATGGAACTTATGAAGTTCTGGTGGTCTTCGCTAAACAAATTCAGATGAAGCTGAACTGCAAAATTGCATGAGTCGAATTTGATCATAGAACTGAGTTTAAAAACTCCCAAGTTGAAGAATTTTATGATGAAAATGGCATTAGTCACAACTTTCCTGCCTTAGAACTCCTCAACAAATGAAATAGTTGAAAAACAAAACAAGACTCTCATAGAAATTGCCAGGAACATCTTGATTGATAGTGCCTCTTCCAAAAAATTTTTAGGTTGAAGTTATCAATACTGCCTGTTATGTGACCAATAGATGCCTGATCAGATCTCTCCTGAACAAAACACCATATGAAATTGTTTTCAACAAAAATCCTAAACTTGACTACTTAGAACCTTTGGGTGCAAATATTTTGTTCTAAACGATGAAAAGAATGAGCTTGGGAAATTTGATTCCAAAAGTGATGAAGTTACACTTGTAGGCTACTCCCCTACAAGTAAGGCATACAGAGTCTTCAAGAAAAGTACTGTGTATGGAAGAAAGTGTACATGTGGTTTTTTATGAATCGAGAATGCTAAAAGATTCAGTTGGAGGTAAATATTCTGATATGGAAAAACCAATTCCTATTTAAAGGGATGATATAGTTGAAGTAGAGGTTCAAGAGTAGAACGATACAGTTACAGATGACAAAGGTGATGGTAAATCAAGTCCCTAGTTGCTAAAACCTGATTTATAAGAAGAACACCAAGAAGAACCGACTCAAAATTCCCAGAGACCTAGTCCCAGCAGACCACAGTTAAGAAGAATAAATTGGAAGCACAAATCCTCTCACCCTTTAAAAATTTGACCTCTCGTTTGGAATTTGGAATGCAAACAACGGCTCAAGCCAAGAATCTTATGGTTTTCTCAGCTTTTTTATCACAGATTGAGCCCAAAAATGTAAAGAAAGTCTTAAAACTCAGTTGTACTATCTACTACTAAAGCTGAAAATGTGGTTGCAGCTTTATGTTGTGCATAATTTTTATGGGTCAAACAGCAGCTAAAGGACTTTGTGATTGTTTTTTATACTATTCCTCTAATGTGTGACAATACTAGTGTTCTAAACATGGCTAAAAATCTAGGGCAGCATAAAAAGAACAAAGCATATTGATGTAAGGCATCATTTTCTGAGAGACAAAGTTGATAAAGAGGCCATTTGCATGAAATTCTATAAGATTGAAGATTAGGTAGTTGATATCTTTACTAATGCTCTTCACAAGGAGCAATTTGTGAAGAATAAACTGAAATTGGGTTTGATCAAGATAAATTAACCTACTTGGTGGATCAATTTCCTCTATTTATTAGTTATGATTAGGAGACAGGTATCCTTAATGAAGTATGTGCTTTTTGGTCTAATTTGGTACCAATCATTTGCAGGTATATATGCATAGTGAGCCACTTTAAAAAAGAATAGATGAGACAAACACTAAATAAAAGATTCACTCAATCAAGGGAGAGACCAGGTCTCATCCCACAGGCTAGTACCATTTATGTGTATTTTAAAATCACATAAATTTCTGTCTGGAAAAGTCGTATCTTTTTCTTTCTCTGTCAAAAAACTGTTAAATCCCCAAAAAAGTGAAGAGTTGTACCTATTGGGACCAGATATGTCCCATTCCCTTAAAATCTCAAACGTTGCAAACTTTTGTTCCCTTAAATACAAAATCAAATCCTCTTTTCTACTTATTTTTCAAAATTAGCTTTCAAACTCTTCTTTGTCAAAGACAAGTTTGTTCGAAATCTATTGTCCTAGGCTAAAAATAAATCTTCCAAAATTCACAAATGGCTAACGAAACCTCGACTTCAAGCCCCATTAAATAATTTGAATCTATTCAAACTTCTTTAACCCTGTCCAAAAATCCTTCCTTTGTGTCCTCTTTCCAAACAGTGTCCATGACTGATAAGGAAACTCCTTCAAAACCCCTTAAAGATACTGAGTCTATTCCGCCTCTTATACCCTTCCTTGAAATACCTATGGCTTACGTATATTCCTCATAAACATTCATGGATAAATCAACCATGGAAGAAATCCCAAAAACAGTGGAACCCCCATCTGACTCTAGTATAATGGTTGACCAAAGTGAAGCTTTTAGGTTACCCATAGAAGTTTAGTTCCCTCAAAACCCATCCGTATCAAAAGTCCTAGAAAAACCTGATCACTTCAAAGCCCTAAACGAACCTAGTTCTCCCACCCCGTCTTACTCCAATCCCATCATTGCCCAACTCTTTGATGAAGAGTTTCCTGTGAAAAAGTCAAATCCATCCGATAGTGAGTTGTTTGGAGAATATTGGGTTGCTGAGAACTTTATTTTTCTTTCAAATGACCCTAGGGAGAGT
This sequence comes from Capsicum annuum, assembly GCF_002878395.1. Classification (NCBI taxonomy): domain Eukaryota; kingdom Viridiplantae; phylum Streptophyta; class Magnoliopsida; order Solanales; family Solanaceae; genus Capsicum; species Capsicum annuum. The sequence continues at coordinate 617,824 of NW_025814925.1, read as the reverse complement.
TCTTTGGTCTAGAAGAACAAGTTTTCGGTGATAAAATATGAGGTACAGATCCTAAGGCTAGTGAGGTTATTGGGTCTTTTACTCTACCTCCTAATGAGAAAGAGGAGATTGATAAGGATGACTTGCCTCTGAGATGGTCAATGCAGAAACAAAGAAGTAATAAGGGTAAGAAGAAAATGATTGATACATCTGTAAAGATTACCAGGACGTACTCAACAAAGGGTGCTGAGAGAAAGTTTATGGGAGATACTATGAGAGCCAATAAGTCAGCAACTGTCAAAAGAAGAAGATTGAAAAAAAGAACTGTGATTGAGAAAGAAGAAAATGTAGAAGTGGTTGATGTTGAAGAGAGTGATGAGAAAATAGATCCTGATGTTGCAGCTACAATAAAAGAAAGGAGGAAAGAAGTGTAGGATAAAAGGATAGCCAGGACCTCCCCAATCAAATCAAGGAGTCCAACTGGTATGAAACAAAAACACAGCTGTGAAGAAGAAAAAAGCAACTGTAGGCCCTGGTCCCAAGAAGAGAAAGTGATAGAAGTTGAATCTGGTAGTGGTTCTAAAAGAAGAAAGGTGGAGGGAGTAGAGAATAATGTGACTAGAGAAGAAAGAAATGAGATTCTAAGAACTCAGAAGATGTTTACTAGAAGAGTCTTTGACTCTTGAATTTTTTAGAAACCTGGTAGGGTGGGGTCAGTTAAGTATGTAAGGCATCAGGGATGGTTACACCTCCTAGAGGAACCAATTTCCTCTGTCTTTGAAGGAGAGATAAGGCAATTTTACTATACAATGAAATTTTCAAATGATGGACAAAGTTTTTCTACATTAGTCCAAGGAAAGAAACTAAAATAGGATGAAGAAGTTATGGGAAAAATCTAGATGTTCCCATTATTGGTGTGAGAACTATTTTAAAACAACAACTCTCAATTGAATTGAAACACCTTGGCTTTTGACTCTTAGAAAATTTCTTAAGTTTGAGCTTCTGGAGATCATATGACTTGTGGGTACTTGACGTATGATGTAGGTACAGTTTAGGGGTCTTGGTTGTATGCTTCTTAGTGTGGTTTTGGTTAGTTACTATCCAAGGTACAACTAGACTCCATACAAATCGTATAGAGATGGTCCGAGTGGTATAGTCCAACTCGTATGTTGGACAATGTCCAACCCCTTGATTTATTCTTGTATATGATCTATGGGTATTACTCATATGTTATGGGTATAATTTAGGAAAGGGGAGTCGTATGGTGGACAGTGTGTGATGTCCAACATTCTGTCTAGGGAACGAGTGGTGGGTACCAGTCATATTTTATGTGTACAAGTTAAGGGGGAGTCATACCCTCCTACGGTGATTTTTATACTTTAAGTTAGGGTATTCTGGACATTCCCCTCTTAACCTCTTTTGACCCCATGACTTAAAACATTCTTGGGACTTCATTTACCCTAGGATTCTCAATTGAAAAGACTAAAAACACTCTCAATTCTCTCTCAAGGCTCTTGGTTCAAGAAAGTCTAGGGTTTTCTTTAAGGTGGTCAATTAGAGCTTTCAAGGGTGGTTTCTCTCCGTCTTCTTTGGTGTCTAAGGTATGTTACTCCTCCATCATTATTAGTTCAACTAAATTCATATTTTAATGAAGGGTTTTCATGATTTAATTGTGGGTATTGTTTGGTTTTGAATTATATGTTAGGGGTTTTGGTTGTAAATGGTTGGATATTGTTTTCCCATGTTTTATTTATGGGCTTTCATGTTATAATGGTGGTTTGAACATGTGGTTGCATGGGAATGGTAAATTTGTACTTAGTTTTGGTTTTGGAAACTATATGCCCTCAACATATTTGTTAAAATGCCTACGAGAATGGTTTTGCCACATAGTTTGACTTTTATTGAAACTATTGCATTGCATAATATGGTAATGAAACCTAAAATGGTTTAAATGGTTTTAAATAATTTGGTAAGGCCTTAGTGGCCATGGTTTTGGTTTAATTGGTAATTATGTGGGGTACATGGAAATCCCCAATTGATTGGCCAATACATTGCTTGCAAGTTATAGTCGGTATAGTGATACCACTTTATAAAGCCTTGGTTAATAACTCATGGAATTGGTTGGTTGGTTATGTGCTAATGGTTTTAATTAGGCAATAATGGTGGGTTCTAATAGCTTACCATGAAGGTATGAGTCCGATGGACGGATACTGGAAACTAATATTTGCTAACATGAGGGTTGCTCATAGTGACCTTATACTTGTGAGGAACACGGGAATCCCCTAAGTTTACATTTGTGTGTATATATATATATATATATATATATATATATATATATATATATATATATATATATATATCATAGAGGGCAAAGGGTACACGGGAATCCTCAGCACCTGTGATATCTTTGGTTTGTGTGGCTACACGTACTGGGGCCAGTTAAGGGGTAATAATGGACCCATATAGCTCGTGGGTGGATTATGACGGTAAAGCTACACAAACTTAGGTTAAAGTTTCAAATACATGCTAAACCCAATTTCCTTTTCCGTCATGGAATATATATATATATATATATACATATAAGCAAGCTTGAACATGGTTTTAAATGTTAGTATTATTTTATTCTTATTCCTGAGTACATGCTAGCATTCATCACGCTAACCATCTTCGGGCGTTGTATCCCCATGCGATACAAGAACCGGCTATACTACTACTCCTGCTCAGTGACTTGAATTTGGGGCAGCTTTATGTTGGATTGAAGTGATGAGCTTTCACACTCCGGAAGGCTCCATTTCACATTATGGTCTTCTCTACATACTTTTGTTATTTCTTATACTTTGGTTTTTAGCTCTGGTCGGGGGCATGTTCCGACTGAATGTTGTCTTGATTTTAGTTAGAGGCTTTGTGAGACTACTTTAGGTTGGTATAGGCGGTGTCGGTATTGGTGTCAACCTTGGCATCAGTATTGGTATTGGGGAGAACGTCGTTTGAATGTATTTGATTTATGATTGTTCCATCTTGTTATGTTATATGATTTGAAACTCATCCGACATAAGGTGTAGGGTAGTTATGATTGGGTACTGGGGATGGTCTCCGATCTCGATTGGGCTTAAGGCACCCGACACGACTAGGCCCTAATTTGGGTTATGTTGTGAATTTGTGGTGGATGCTTCTAAAGTATGGGGAACCTCTGTTGCAGGAGTGAGAAAGAAATTTCTCAAAGGTAAGTTTCAGTTGGTCTTTGAATTTATCAATAAGGTTATCTTGCCTAGGTTAGAGGAGAGGACTATTGCTTATACTGTGGATCTTTATGTGATCGAATTCCGCAGTAAATTTGAATTAATCAGCTTACTTGCTTTCATGATTGAACATATGCATAAGGTTATCCATAAGAAGGAGAAAAGATATGGTATATCTTATGGATACTTCCTTAACAGAGTTTATGAACATTTTAGGGTTGTCGATGAAAAGGGAACTCCTAGAACAGTAAAACAAATGTTCAGTCTGATAACATTGATTGAAAATAAATGTGTAAAAGAGAAAGTCGGGACCATGTCCCAGGTTTGTTCAAGAAAACATGAGGAAAGAGAAGGAGGAAGTGAGGATTTGTTTGGCTGTTAAGGGTGCAGAGATTCTACATTTGAAGATGAAGAACCAACAACTTTCCTCTGATGGACTATGTGTTGTTGAAGCACTTAGAGTAGAAAATGCATAACTTAAGAAAAAGGTCTCAGCACTTCCAGAAGAGGTTCAAGGATTGAATGCATAAGTAAAGGACCTAACTAAGTAGTTGTTGAACTCTCATGTGCATAGAGCGCTAGGATGCAAATGCTTCTCAAGTCCCTTTCCCCAAAACCTTCATCTACCTAAGCCTCTTCCTTTTGTTTAGGGCCCGTTTGGCCATAAAAAATTTTCTCTTTTTTCGATTTTTTTTTTACTTTTTTCACTTTTTCGAAAATTGTGGTGTTTGGTCATGAAAATTCAGAAAATTATTCCGTAATTGGATTCCAAAAAGTGAAAACAACTTTTTGTTGTTTTCACAATTTTTCACTCCCATTTCCAACTTTCATTATTATTACATATAACTCCATCTTTAAATTTTTACACAAACACCTCTTATAACTACAACCAACCACCAAGAAAAAAATTATTTTTTATTTTCTATGGTACAACATCATTTTTAATTGTTACAGATATTCTAATCTCTTTTTTTTTTAACCAAAATTTACTAACGTGAAGTAAAAAAAATAAATGGCAATCTATGACAGAAATGTATCAACTTTGTTTTGAATGAACTATATTATAGAAATATAAGGTCTAGTACATTATGTTATTTAAAAGTGAGAAATTTAATTTTTTTCTTGCCATTTTAATTTTCTGTATATGTCATATAATGGCTATTATGATTTTAAAAAATTATTAAAAAGTGGTCAATAAAGTCGCATATCAAACAAAACGTAACGATCCATATTTACGATACAATAATATTCAAGGAAAATCAATATCATCAATAAAGAAAAAGCAAAAAATTAGCACTAATCTATTCAGAAATAATTCAGCCGTAATTTTTTTAAAAAAACACCAAATTCAATAAAATAATTAATTCAAGTGAAAGTAATTAAGAATTTTTATCAACAAATTTAAGAATATATAAAATATATTTATATCCATCAATCATATTTATCAAAATATATTTACTCTATTCAATCAATTATGGTTATATAAACTTATTTAGCTTGTGCTTTGATATTTTTATTCAAATTTTAGAAGAATAACAATCATAATAATTAGTTTGTTGTTAATTATTTTATCAATTGAAGACATATAAATTATATTCTCAACATTTGGTTGTATGGTAGTAGGTAAATTAGTAGTTGAGTGATTTTGATAATTTTTAAAAGTTAAGGGCATAAAATCATATTTAAAAAAGATTTTTCAAAAGTCTAAAAAAAATTTCAAAAAGACATGGCCAAATACAACTCCAACTCCAACTTCATCTTCAACTCTAACTCCAACTCTGATTTAAAAAATAATTTTCATGGCCAAATGGCTACTTAGTCTCCCTTTTGAACCTGTTTCAGTTTCCCTTTCTTGCTTTCTGTTGCTTTTTAGGATCAAGAATTTTAAGTTATTTTTCATTGCATTGTATGGTACTTGCTATATTTAATGAATGAAATCTTAATTTGTGTCTATCAATTGTCTCTCATTTTTTATAGTCGTTCATTCATGTTAGTGTTGCTCCAGTGGCCATGAGTTAACCAATTTGTTTCGATTTACTATCTTGGTTTCCTGTTCTTACTTTTTTATGATGTCAAAAGGAGGAAAATAGATTCACTATGGTAGAGACCAGGTACCATGAGTAATATGATGTGCAGCAGTGCTGATGACAGAGGGAATATCGATGGGGGGAACACACACTGATACAGTTAAGATATATGTGATAAGAGAGAGTGAAGGGATGCCACTGATTGGGGGAATGCTGGTGTAGAGACAATTTCTTGCTCTAAATATGAATGAATTTTGATACCTTGAGAACATGATTTGTCATCATCAAAAAGAGAGAAAATTGTTGTCTTATGTTTTGATGATCACAGAATGATTTTGGAGGACCAGGTCCCTTGCATACTTTGTTCTGGTACAACTATCACATTCTGCATTGTTTTGTTTGCTAGTGCAACAAACTGTGTAGATGTGCAGCGTACCTGATTTTACACCTGGTCCAATCAAAATTCTATCCTCAATTCTACACTACTATAAATACTTAAGGATGCTTTTTCCTTCGCAGTTTTTGCATATTGAAGAATCTCATAGTGGCAGCGAAAAATCTTTAAGCTCAAGTTCTAAATCTTTTGTATTTAGGGTTTAGGTGTTCTTGAGTCAAGTTTTGTTTTGTAATCGATTTACTCAAATATAAAATAAATTTTATTATTTTAGAGTTATCTGAGTTTGCAAGAGTTAGAGTTAACCAATATTGAAGAGTGAAATTGACAGAGCTGTCAAGAGGTGTTTGTAATATAGTTATTATAAATTAGAGGAACTTAGAGTTAAGTTCAATTGAGTCTATAATTAGGATGAGTTTTGATTTTAGTGGAGTTTGAGTGCTTATGAGGGCAAGCCGTGGTTTTTCCTCCTTTGAATAAGTTGTTTTCCACGTTAAATCATTATATTTTTAACTTTACAGTTTATTTGTTCTGTATTTGCGTGTGTTGTAATATTTTGTCTGTTGGGGACCTGATCCCTTGGTGGTGTGTAATTCCTGTGTTTCAACAAATATGTAATGTTCCATTGAGCTAACATTATCAAATATTCAATGATTTGAGTTAGTTGGTAGAACATTGAAGAACCACGTTCTTCGATTTTCGTTGAGGTGAGAAGAGGAAGTTGCTCAAGTGATAAGCGCTCCCCACTTCCAACTCTAAAGTTGTGAGTTTGAAATTCCAAGTGAGCAAAAGAGGTGGAAACTCCATGTATGATAAATAAATAAATAAATAAAAAATTGCTAACTTTAAAAAATAAAACTTAAAGAAGATAAAATGAATCTACTAATTTTTTAAGATTTAGGCTAAATTTAACCGTTAAAATTTATTAGGATTGATATTAGAAAGTTATATATATTAAATCTTGAGTAATTTGTAGTTTAACTGATTTCGAAGCAAAAGTATGTTGATAAATTTTCTACACAACAAATTATGACTATCTGTCAAGACTTGTGGCCAAATTTTGGTTTTAGTCGGGATTTATGACTGACTTTTCTTGTGAAATTGCAAATTTTGCCTGTCATTTTGAAATCCAGACAGTTTAGTTTAGTCAAGATTTTGACAAATAACAGCAATATTTTTTTCCCTTTGAATTAAGAAAATATGGATGACTTCTGGTGCAAAAGTGACGCGAGAGCCACTGCATTAAGACATTCAAAAATTACAAAATGTAATGGTGACCGGTAAAATTAATGAAAAGCATGTGGGTTTATCCGTCAACTGATGGAAAGAGTAAACTTTTAATATGCCCAATTCACGAAACTTCTTTGCAAGAGTCTTATTTATGTCCCACCCTCGCGGAAGTCAAACATGTTAGGCTATAAGATGCTTGCTGATTCTCACCTTTATTTAAGGCCCGTATGACCGTGTGACATAAAATAATGATTTTATATCATAATACAAAATTAAATTTTTATTAAAATATATAATTTAAATTTTTTAATTTAGCATTCGGTCATAATTTTTGAAATATTCTTGACAAGGTATTTTTTATCAAGATTTAAATAAAGTTTTTTATGTGTTTGGTTATAATTATTTTTAAAAATATTTACCTTTTTAAGAAATATGATTTATGCTCATAAGCTCTAAAAATTATTAAAATTATCCGTAACTTTGTATTATTATTTTATAATGAAGATATTCCATGTGAAAAATTAAACTCATATATTAGAAGTTTTAACCTAGTACTTATAAATAATTTCACATGTCAGTGCAAGAACTACTAAAGTTTTCTCAACTCACAAAAAAGTATTTAATTTTTTATTTACATTACTTTTACGAAGTGTTATGCAACAATATTGTTACATACCTAAATCAACTAATAAAGTTTATTAATGAGTTTGTTGGTAGATAAATATTACTTGGGGTTAATAAATAGTAAGATATTTTTATAAAAATATAAAAGTGTGAGGTAAAATTTAATTTTTTAAAAATTTTCAAATAATGAAATGATTCAAATACTAATCTTTTCTAATATATGAAAATTTAAATTATTCGTTAAAACTATTTATTAAATAAGCGCAAATTATATGACCGAACATTATTGCGAAGTTTATTTTCGAATAATACTTGAAAAGTCTATTGGCAAACTAGTCCTAAGTTGTATGTGTTCTCATAAGAATCAAAATCCCACAACTTATAAAAATTATTAAATTTTTTTCCAGTTCTTCTATAATATTATCAATGAGCAATTCAAATAGTTAATAAATAAGTTATAGTAATGTGCTAAGACATTTCATTCATAAATTGCATATGTTCATCTTTATTTTATAAGTAAATGTTTATGATTACAAATTTTTCAATATATATGATTTTATAAAAATCTAACTGCCTAAGTAGTAATTACTTATTCATTAATATGATTCTTCACATGGTAATTTAGGCTTAGCGTGAGTTTTTTGACAAAATATAAAATGACTAAATTTATTTATATAAAATATAAACTTATAAATCAATTTTTAGATTAAAAAATGTAAAATCATGATATGAATCAAGTTCTTTTTTTTGAGAGAGATTTGAGATTTCCCAAACACCTCATTACAATTAGTACAAGTAGATCTAGATTAAGAGACCATTTGGGATTGCTATTACAAAATTGTTTATTTAACAAGCACTTTTATAAAATACCTTTTCAGAAAAGTGCTTTTGAAAAAAGCAATTTGTGTTTGGTAAATTAATTTGAAAAGTACTTTTGATAAACAGATTGTGTTTGGATAATCTTTTTCAAGAAATGTTTTTTGAGACAAATGATCAAAAAGGACATGTATCAATAGATTTTTACTAACAAAATTAATTTATAGAGAAAATTTATTTTAAATATCTATTATGATATTTTTAATTAAGATTTTATTTTTATTTAATTAAAAAGCACGTGCTCTAAAATTTTCAATCAATATTTATATACATAAATACATTAAAAATATTAATAATGATATATTACTTAAATAATTTAAATATCACTTTAAAATATTAAATAAAAATAAATATAAAAATTATTTCATAAATTAAATTATTATTTATGAAAAAATTAACGACAAAAGTAATTAGTCCTTCATACATCACAAAATTCTCAATGATTTCAGCCCTAATTTTATTATGCAATATCTCCATAATAATAGAAGATCTGTCTTGTATTTCTGAAAGTATACTAGAAGACTCATCTCCTTCTTCATAGATGTAAACTACATGGTAACACATATGTCATTTTTTATGAATTATTTATTTAAAAATAAATATTCGAGAAAAAATTTATAAGTATTGTCAAATATCATTTATTCTTGTAACGTGATTCATCTGTCATTTGTTATCATTAATAATAAAAAATAAAAAATTATATATTCTTCGGATCATCGTCAATGATTTTTTAAAATTTATTTAATGAAAATGAGTGAAAATAAAATAATAATATATAAATCATAAATAAAATAAAAAATTACGATGTAAATATGAAGTATAGAATATTAAAATCAAACTTTAATCATACTTATAAGATATATATATATATATATATATATATATATATATATATATATATATATTAGTGTGTAAGAGAGAGAGAAAGTGATAGCGATATTTTAGTTATGAAAAAAGTAATTTTTTGCTTCTATTTTTTTTTTTGAAAAGCTGAAATTTTTAGTTTTTTTTCAGAAGCAAAAAAACTATTTCTGCTTCGATTTAAAAGCACTTTTACAAGTTTAACATACACCCATCTTTTAAAAAAGAAAAAATTTTCTCAAAATAAGTGCTTTCCTTTGGGAAATAAGCAATCTCAAACAGGCACTAAGTAAATAAAGTTAACCAGTTATTTAAGCAGTATTTTCTCACCACTACGATATGAGGTAAATTATTACTTAGGTATTTGAATTGGCTTATTTCAAGGTGTTTTTGACTTTTAAATATTTTTTAATTTTGATAGTGTTTGAAAAAGTAAAAATGTATTTTTAATTACTTATTTTAAGCTAAAAAATATCAAAATAAGTCAAAAATCAGGAGTATGAAAGTATTTAAAATTTAATTAGAATATTTATTTAGTTTAGTTGGATTGGTGTAGCTTCTAAAAGTTTAATCAAATTGAATTTAAATGAACTCAAAAGAATAAGTACATAATAAATACCAGAATAAGAGCTTTAAGGTTGTCGTCAGTGATGGGCACTTGGAGATCATCTCTTTTCTGAACTCTCAGCAATACGTCAACTAAGTCTGATGAAGCATCGCTATTTTCACCCTTCCTTTCTACATGCTCTTGTATAATCTCCTCGCACACCGCTCTTAAATCTTTCAAGTTCTTCATCAATCTCCTCTTCATACCACTCACTGAGTTAACCCATTCCCAATCGGGGAAAAAATCCCCCAAACAAAACCCCGCTAACAGAGCTTGTGTCTCCGTCAACACACTCACCAAATCCTTCTTCTCTTTCAACTCATGATCAATAAATCTCTTCCCGAACGCCACCCTGCACAAAATATCATTCGCGAGAGCGAAGAAAACCTGACTCATGTCGAGTTCACCCGCCTCGGAGTGAGAATGAGTGGAGATCATTCGTAACATACGGTTAGTTTCCTCATTTCTTATAATCTGGAATGAGTTAACTCGCTTCGAACTCAACAACTCAGTGACGCAGATTTTTCTAGCTTGGCGCCAGTAAGGGCCGTAAGGGGAAAAAGTAATATCAGAGCAACCGAAGGAGAGGTATTGAGCTGCAATGAGTTGTGGGCGGCTAGCGAAGATGTGGTCATGGGTTTTGAGTATGAGTTCGGCGAGTTGAGGGGAGGAGATGATTACAGTCGGGACTTGGCCAAGTTGAAGGTGGATGATCGGGCCGAGTTTATGAGCGAGTTGGGTGAAGGTGTGGTGGGGCATGTCGGTTAGGAGATGAAGGTGACCGATTACAGGGAGCGCCGGCGGAGACGGTGGGGTGAATAAAGGCCGACGGCGACGTTGGTTGTTGTAAAAGTGAAAGGTGACATACATGGTGAAAGATACAAGTGCTAGTAGGAGAACTGATTGCAGAATTGATTCGTCCATTTCGTCTGCTTATTTGCTAATTTGCTAATTTGAGAAGCGAGAAAGACTGTTGTGTCGTGGTAATGTAATATATATGGGAGTTATGTAATACTGGTGTACAATTGAACATAACATTTGGTAGTTGGGCAAAGGCGGATCGTCTACCTACTGCTACACGCCTCTTTAAATCAAGAGGACTACGTCATGGAAAATTCAAATGTGAAGCTAAAATTGAATAAGTATTAATTTTTTGACATTTTTATTTGGCACTTTTCTATTTTATTTGTCACTTTTTTATTTTGGACAATCAAAACTGAGTAAATTTTGACCATCCATATTATATACACTTAAGTAGGATTGTAATTTATAATATTTAATGTGTGATTTTTAAATATTTAAATTTAAAATTTAAAATATAAAATTAATATAATTTATTCTCTTCAAATATTTAATTAAATTGATTTTTATAAAACGAAACATAACACTTAAAAGTGAATTATTATATGTATATATACAATAAACTCTAAAATAAATTTAAAACTAATATAAAATTTAATTGATTGTTGATGCTACTACCAACCCCTCTATCCCTAAGGATATTTCGATTTTGGCTGTTCAAAATTTGGATGAGACTTGATAATATAATTACATTGTCAAATTGTATACTCAGTTGATGTGATTTTCTTTTGCCCTTTAAAAAGAAAAAAAAAGTCGTCTTCAAATAAAATTGTACTTCTTTTTTAATTAATATATAAAAGCGGCGAAATAATCTTGTGGACTCTTGTATTTATTTCTATTTGTAAAATGGACACTTTACTTAGACTTTTAGGTATGTGGGGCTTTGAACAAGAATAATTCTTCCGTTCTTGTGCCCGTATCTTTAATTTTTATTATGGATTATTATGAGTTTGGCAAATGAATTTATTTCCAAGATATCCTACCATGAGATTTTAATTATGTATATATGTAAATTGTTCAAGCTTGTCAATTATGATTATTTAATGGATTCATATGGTTCTGTAAGTTGAATTATGTCTAAATAATTCGATTATGAACTTATAAAGATTTAAATTGTAAGTTTTGAATCACATGAGTATTTGACTATATTCGTTCTATGAATTGAGATTTAATATTGGGATTCTTGGTGTTTCTATCAAGAATTGATATATTTTGAACATGTATCCACTTTTTAAGTTCAAGAATGAATTATTGGTAATTCCAAGTGTTTTTGAGCCATGTGTCAAATTTTGAGCTTCCTTATGACGATTTGAGTTATTGGGTATATTGATATCGAAGTTCCAATGAGTCTTGGTATTTTTCAGATGGTTTTGATGAGTTAAATTGTTGAAAATATTACGTATTGAGTCTTCATATCCTTGTCCAAATATCGAGTCGGTTATGGTTCAATGCATTGATACCTTGTTGCTGTTGAGGAAGATTAAAATGTTTAGAGCTAAAATGTGTTGAGTTAGGGATCCACAAATTGATATGACTTGATAAATGAGAAAGAGATTTGATTTGGTCTTTATGATAGACCCTTGTGATGTTGTGGTGGATTTCCTAACGCGTTCTGAGCTTGTTGGGGAGTAGTACTTAGCACCGAGAGGGAAGTTTGGTATTTCCCCAAACCTATGTGCCACTCTAGGGTTGTTTGATGATGATATTATTGGTCAGAGAACCCGATTGTGATTATTGCAGTTTTAAGGTCGTACTCCCTGGAAAAGAGTATGATGCTCCCGCCAATGGGGGTTTCAAACGTTGGTATTCCACGTAGCTCACGTGGGGTTGTCGGTTATAGGAAACTCCCGTGTCCATAAGATTAAGTTTCTTGAATTACCGAGTCACTCCGAGATTTGAGTCAAAGAGTTGAGATGTTTATGATGTTTTATGGTCATTTATGATGATTTATAATTACCTATAATGATTTTTGATGATACGATAATTTATGATGATTTAGGATGATTTATCATAATTTATGATTTATAATGATTTACATGGATTACGAGATTTTATCATATGAACTGTTTATTATGAAATTACGAAAAGTATGATTTGATATAACTCAAGCCAAGTGAGTCATCATTATCCGTATGCATGTTTTCATGAAATTGATTATACTATTTATATTGTTGCATGCACCCCCACATACTTAGTACATTTCAAAGTGTTGACCCACATATTTCCATGGGCTATATTCTTACCAAAATGTAGGAACAAGCTGTAGCGCACATATCATGTTCAGCTGGGTCGCAGCTCTTGATCGGCAGGTGATTAGTCTTTTTGATTCAGGGACTTGAGTTGTTCAGATTTGAGATGTATTGTATTTTCTGTATTCAGTCGTATTGAGTAGGGGTAGTTGGGAGTCATGACCCGGCTATCTTTGGTCAATGCTAGTAGAGGCTTCATAAACAGTCTCTAGTAGTTAGTGTATTCAGTTTCAGATTTGTATATATATGAGCAGAATTATGACCGTGTAAATTTACTTTCATGTTGGTCAGACTAAGTTATGGATTATTTCCGTATTATTCCTTCTATTTTATGTATTTTATTCAGTTGCTTTGGGTTAAGCCAGATGAAGGGTTAGCTTAGGGTCACTTGTGACCTTAAGCATCATGTAATATCTCGGGATCTGATTTTCGGGCGCTACAAGCTTGGTATCAGAGCACAGAGTTCAAGTGTCCTAGGGTGTCTATGAAGTTGTGTCTAGTAGAGTCTTGCGGACCGGTACGGAGACGTCTGTACTTTTCTTCGAGAGGCTACGAGGCATTTAGGAAAATATTCCCTTTCTTTCAAGTCGTAGATCGTGCTGTGGAAAGGTTACTTAAGAAATTCATACGGGTTCATATCTTGCATAAATTAGGCCATTTTGCCTTGTTCTAAAATACCGGATATAGTCAAGCGTAAGTCCTTATAGATGGTGCTTTCATAGATAACCTCCTCTAATATTACGGGCTTGTAAGTGAGCTAGAAAAAAAATGATTTCATTAGTGTTCTTGAGTTCCGAAAAATTGAGGTGTCATATGTACGTTCTTGAAGGTTGTGTATTAAGCCTATGTCGGAAGTGTTTTTAGATTTCTCCCTAGAATTCATGATGTGATTTCATATTTTCCTTATCCATATACTAATGTTGAGACAGGGTGATTAACTAGTTCCAACTTCCTCTCTTGATTATATTCTTGGTCTTACTAGCAAAGGTTCCATAGCTTTCAAGATGTACCCCCATCCCTCTTGAGTCGTTCAGTTGAGGTAAAGCGAGACACATATTCTCGGATCCTTGATTATGGTGTACCAGATTTTTATTTCTTGAAAATATTTTCTGACCATCTTTTGATGAAAACTTGAAGTCTAGTGAAGCCGTGTGGGGCTTATTTCGATTCACTAGCATAATTGTTTTGATATTTATTTCCGTTTTCAAAATACAAAACCAAAGTCTAGTGAAGCCGTGTTAGACCTATTTTGATTCACTAGTAGCTGGCTGTTTACTCTGTTGTTCTTGCATTGGTTGGAACCGAGGGGCTGGAAACATGGTGGAAGGCGGTGTTAATACATTATTATGGTATAGGCCATGAAATTGTGGATGATTATTGTCATTATGAGGGTTTGGTGGACTAGTATGTTTGGGGTGTTTGATAGATGGAAATGGTTGTTGAGATTATTATTAATCGTAGTCAGGGTGAATTGTTAAGTTTGTATAGTGGGTGATGAGAAAAATAAATTTAATGATTGAATTGCTACAACGTCAGCGATAGGGAGGAGATTTAGTAGGTTTGAACCGTATGTACGGGAGCTTAAGTCTGTTTATTTGTGATAAAGTGTGATATTGTGTGTTGAGGTAGTAGTATGCTCAAGGTGTTATAGGGATTTTTTTTTAAGTTATTTAATGTTAAGCGGTTAGTGTTATCCTTGATCGGGTAAGTATGAACGATGAAATGTGGTATACGATGTAATTGTGAGTTAACTTGGGCATTAGAGGTTGACGAGGGTGTTAGCTTAAAATGTGATGTTAGTAAAGCATGAAGAAGTTAGCATGGTTTAGCGAAGGTTTGATGTATCCATGGTAAGTGCTAGAATCTAAGCTGCGGAGTTCATGAATTATTGTATGATAACTTTTGAAGTTGTCTAAGTTGGTGGGTATTTGGGAGTTATGTTAAGATTGGGTTTTGCGCTCGCGGGTGCAGTTATGCGGGTTAAGTTATGAATCTTGCGTATGGGTATATCCGAGGAACCTGGAGTAAAGCGAATGCCATGGACTAGAGTTTGTATGGTGATTCGTTGACTCAGAGTGTTGGCTTAAGTCTAAGTGGGAGGTAGAAGAAAAAGAAATTAACTAAGTTAAGATTATGGGATTCAGGTAGGTGTATTGGTGGGTTGCAAGTTGGTGGTGAGAAGGAGTAGTGTTGATCCTATTTTACCCCAGCCTTTTCAATGACTTTGATATTTTCTCATGCCTTATATTTCATTTCCCCGATCATAATACATGTTCATGCATATCATGGGAAATCAGGTATTCTCCTAACTATCGAAATATAGAGTCCCAATTTTTCTAGTGGGCGAAATCGACATTCCATAAGCTATAAACTCTAAACTCAAGTTGCTCGGTTCATAATGCATGTGCTTAAATTTTATTATATATTCATGTTCAGTCCTCCGGCAACACCCTTAGCGACCAGTAAGATTCAATTTATGTCCTGGGTGTCCTTAATTTTTAATCTTGATTCTGGTTGAATTTATGCATTTGATGCCCTAGTTCTCCGACCTCAATAACCATACCAAGTCATACACAAGATCCCTTCATATTCTACCCTTTCATAACTTTTTATTTGTCGAGGGAATATGGATGAACAGTGGTGACGATAGGAGAGAGTAAAATTGTGGCATGTTCCTTTTAGCTAAGGTGGCAAGTGTGGAGTAAGCTTGAGGCTAGGCTTTTGATAGATGTCATGGTTATTTGAAGCATTTCGTGTTGTGTTTGTGAAAGTGGTTGTGTGATGGTTTATCTAGGTTTGTAGGTGGGGAATTGTTTAAGTGAAGTATTGTGCATGACTTAGTTAATTGGGAAAGTTAGTGAGTGTTTTCTTAAGAATAGTGCCCGGAAGTTGTCTTAATAAAGGATTGTAGAATTTGAAAAAGGTGTTTTATGGGTATTGATTAGGAGTGTATACGTAATTATAAAGATAGGCTTGAACATCATGTGTGTATATATGGACGGAGATTAAATTTTATATTATCGATAAGTTTTGGTGTCTATGTTGATTTAGAAGTCTAAGCTAAAAGCTCTTATAAATTGATTTTGCATAGTACTCATGTATTGTGAATATATCTCCTGTCTGAGGATATTAGTTGCAAGCCTTGTCCTTGCTATAAGTTGAATTGCGTATATGCCTATGAATAGTTCCCTAAGCTTCAAGACTTGTTGATATGAATATGATGGTTGAAAATGGTGAGTATTAAGTGGATTAGAGTTGATTGAGTGGTAATAAGAATTATCTGTGAGATGAGAAATTGTAACAATGTGGATGTGTGTAAATTTATAATTCGGAATGGTGCTATGTTACGGTGTTAGGTGGAGGAATTGGTGACTCCAAATTAAGCTTGAAAATGAGGAGAGAGAGTTTGGCTTGGTTAGATTTGAATGGCCAAGATTGCAAATGCCTTGTGAGAATTATGAATTGAATCAAGTAAGTATGGTATTTGGGGGAAATAGTATTGCGGAGAAAGGGTGTGCGAAGCGTGTTGATAAGCTTGAAAGTAAGGAGTTGTACTGCGTGGGGTCTAGTACTTTTATTTTGATATAAGGCTGATCGACCTACACTTCGTACTTAAAATTGGGGTCAAGTTATAAATCCTTATTTCAATATATATATATATATATATATATATTGTTCGGACCATA
>NW_025814925.1:591888-598191 GCF_002878395.1 Capsicum annuum | reverse complement strand
TGCCCGTATCTTTAATTTTTATTATGGATTATTATGAGTTTGGCAAATGAATTTATTTCCAAGATATCCTATCATGAGATTTTGATTATGTATATATGTAAATTGTTCAAGCTTGCCAATTATGATTATTTAATGGATTCATATAGTTCTGTAAGTTGAATTATGTCTAAATAATTCGATTATGAACTTATAAAGATTTGAATTGTATGTTTTGAATCACATGAGTATTTGACTATTTTCGTTCTATGAATTGAGATTTAATATTGGGATTCTTGGTGTTTCTATCAAGAATTGATATATTTTGAACATGTAAGTTCAATAATAAATTATTAGTATTTCCAAGTGTTTTCGAGCCATGTGTCAAATTTTGAGCTTCCTTATGACGATTTGAGTTATTGCGTATATTGATATCAAAGTTGCAATGAGTCTTGGTATTTTTCAGATAGTTTTGATGAGTTAAATTGTTGAAAATATTACGTATTGAGTCTTCATATGCTTGTCCAAATATCGAGTCGGTTATGGTTCAATGCATTGATACCTTGTTGATGATGAGGAAGATTAAAATGTTTTAAGCTAAAATGTGTTGAGTTAGGAATCCACAAATTGATATGACTTGATAAATGAGAAAGAGATTTGATTTGGTCTTTATGATAGACCCTTGTGATGTTGTGGTGGATTTTCTAATGCGTTCTGATCTTGTTGGGGAGTAGTACTTAGCACCAAGAGGGAAATTTGGTATTTCCCCAAACCTATGTGCCACCATAGGGTTGTTTGATGATGATATTATTGGCCAGAGAGCCCGATTGTGATTATTACAGTTTTAAGGTCGTACTCCCTGGCAAAGAGTATGACGCTCCCGCCAACGAGGGTTTCAAACGTTGGTATTCCACGTACCTTACGTGGGGTTGTCGGTTATAGGAAACTAACGTGTCCATAAGATTAAGTTTCTTGAATTACCGAGTCACTCCGAGATTTGAGTCAAAGAGTTGAGATGTTTATGATGTTTTATGGTCATTTATGATGATTTATAATTACCTATGATGATTTTTGACGATATAATAATTTATGATGATTTATCATAATTTATGATTTATAATGATTTACGTGGATTACGAGATTTTATCATATGAACTGTTTATTATGAAATTACTAAAAGTATGATTTGATATAACTCAAGCCAAGTGAGTTATCATTGTCCGTATGCATGTTTTCATGAAATTGATTATACTATTTATATTGTTGCATGCATCCCCACATACTCAGTACATTTCAAAGTGCTGACCCACATATTTCCATAGGCTACATTCCTACCAAAGTGTAGGTACAAGCTATAGCGCACATATCATGTTCAGTTGGGTTTCATATTTGAGGTGTATTGTATTTTCTGTATTCAGTCATATTAAGTAGGGGTAGTTGGGAGTCATAACCCGGCTATCTTTGGTCAATGCTAGTAGAGGCTTCATTGATAGTCACTAGTAGTTAGTGTATTCAGTTTCAGATTTGTTTATATATGAGCAGAATTGTGACCGTGTAAATTTACTTTCATGTTGGTCAAACTAAGTTATGGGTTGTTTCCGCATTATTCCTTCTATTTTATGTATTTTATTCAGTTGCTTTAGGTTATGCTAGATGAAGGGTTAGCTTGGGGTCACTTGTGACCTTAAGTACCGTGTGATGTCTCGGGATCCGATTTCGGGGTTTTACAAGCTTGGTATCAGAGCACAGAGTTCAAGTATCCTAGGGTGTCTATGAAGTCGTGTCTAGTAGAGTCTTGCGGACCGGTACGGAGACGTCTGTACTTTTCTTCGAGAGGCTACGAGGCATTTAGGAAAATTTTCCCTTTCTTTCAAGTCATAGATTGTGTTGTGGAAAGGTTCCTTAAGAAATTCATACGGGTTCATATCTTGCATAAATTGGGCCATTTCGCCTTGTTCTAAAATACCGGATATAGTCAAGTGTAAATCCTTATAGATGGTGCATTCTTAGATAATCTTCTCTGATATTACGGGCTTGTAAGTGAGCTAGAAAAAAAATGATTTCATGAGTTCTCTTGAGTTTCGAAAAATTGAGGTGTCCTATGTCCGTTCTTGAAGGTTGTGCATTAAACCTTTGTCGGAAGTGTTATTGGATTTCTCCCTAGAATTCATGATGTGATTTCATATTTTCTTTATCCGCGTACTAATGTTGAGACAGGGTGATTAACTAGTTCCAATTTCCTCTCTTGATTATATTCCTGGGCTTACTAGCAAAGGTTCCATAGCTTTCAAGATGTACCGTCATCCCTTTTGAGTCATTCAGTTGAGGTAAAGCGAGACACATATTCTCAGATCTTTGATTATGGTGTACCGGGCTTTTATTTCTTTAAAATATTTTTTGATCATCTTTTGATAAAACTTGAAGTTTAGTGAAGCCGTGTGGGGCTTATTTCAATTCACTAGAATAATTGTTTTGATATTTATTTCCTTTTTTAAAACACAAAACCAAAGGCTAGTAAAGCCGTGTGAGACCTATTTCGATTCACTAGCAGCTGGCTATTTACTCTGTTGTTCTTGCACTGGTTGGAACCGGGAGATTGGAAACGTGGTGGAAGGCGGTATTAATAAATTATGATGGTATAGGCCATGGAATTGTGGATGATTATTGTCGTTATGAGGTTTTGGTGGACTAGTATGTTTGGGGTATTTGATAGATGGAAATGGTTGTTGAGATTGTTGTTAATCGTAGTTAAAGTGAGTTGTTAAGTTTGGATAGCTGGTGATGAGAAAAATGAATTTAATGATTGAATTTCTACGACGTTAGTGATAGGGAGGAGATTTAGTAGGTTTGAACCATATGTACGGGAGCTTAAGTCTATTTGTTTGTGATCAAGTGTGATATTGTGTGTTGAGGTAGTAGTATGCTCAAGGTGTTATGGGGATTTTTTTTAAGTTATTAATAAATGTTAAGCGGTTAGTTTTATCGTTGATCGGGTAAGTATGAATGATGATATGTGGTATACAATGTAATTGTGAGTTAACTTGGGCATTAGATGTTGACGAGGGTGTTAGCTTGAGATGTGATGTTAGTAAAGCACGAAGAATTTAGTATGGTTTAGCGAAGTTTTGATGTATCCATGGTAAGTGATAGAATCTAAGCTGTGGAGTGCTCGAATTGTTGTATGATAACTTTTGAAGTTGTCTAAGTTGGTGGGTATTTAGGATTTATGTTAAGATTGGGTTTTGCGCTCGCGGGTGTAGTTATGCGGGTTAAGTTATGGATCTTGTGTATGGGTATATTCGGGGACCTTGGAATTAAGCGAATGCCATGGACTAGAGTTTGTATGGTGATTCGTTGACTTGGAGTGTTGGCTTAAGTCTAAGGGGGAGATAGTAGAAAAAAAATTAACTAAGTTAAGATTGTGGGATTCAGAAAGGTGTATCGGTGGGTTGCAAGTTGGTGGTGAGAAGGAGTGGTGTTGATCCTATTTTACCCCAGCCTTTTCAATGACTTCGATATTTTCTCATGCCTTATGTTTTATTCCCCCGATCATAATACATGTCCATGCATATCATGGGAAATCATGTATTCTCCTAACTATTGAAATATGGAGTCCCAATTTTTCTAGCGGGCGAAATCGACATTCCATAAGGTATAAACTCTAAAATCAAGTTGCGCGGTTCAGAATTCATTTGCTTAAGTTTTATTGTATGTTCAAGTTCAGTCCACCGGTAACACCCTTAGCGACCAATAAGATTCAATTTATGTCCAGGGTGTCCTTAATCTTTAATCTTGATTCTGGTTGAATTCATGCATTTGATTCCCTAGTTCTCCGGCCTCAATAACCGTACCAAGTCATACACAATATCCCTTCATATTCTACCCTTTCATGACTTTTTATTTGTCGAGGGAGTGTGGATGAACAGTGGTGACGATAGGAGAGAGTGAGCGGGTTTTTGTTGATAAAGATTGTGGCATGTTCATTTTAGCTAAGGTGGCAAGTGTGGAGTAAGCTTAAGGCTAGGCTTTTGATGGATGTCATGGTTATTTGAAGCATTTCGTGTTGTATTTGTGAAAGTGTTTGTGTGATGGTTTATCTAGGTTTGTAGGTGGGGAATTGTTGAAGTGAAGTCTTGTGCATGGCTTAGTTAATTGGAAAAGTTAGTGAGTGTTTTCTTCAGAATAGTGCTCGGAAGTTGTCTTAATAAAGGATTGTAGAATTTGAAAAAGGTGTTTTATGGGTATTGATTAGGAGTGTATACATAATTATAAAGATAGGCTTGAACATCATGTGTGTATATATGGACGGAGATTAAAGTTTATACTAACGATAAGTTTTGGTGTCTACGTTGATTTAGAAGTCTAAGCTAAAAGCTCTTGTAAATTGATCTTGCATAGCACTCATGTATTGTGAATATATCTCCTGTTTGAGGATATTAGTTGCAAGCCTTGGCCTTGCTATAAGTTGAATTGCGTATATGCCTATGAATAGTTCCCTAAGCTTCAAGACTTGTTGATATGAATATGACGGTTGAAAATGGTGAGTATTAAGTGGATTAGAGTTGATTGAGTGGTAATAAGAATTATCTGTGAGATGAGGAATTGTAAAAATGTGGATGTGTGTAAATTTATAATTTGGAATGGGGCTATGTTACGGTGTTAGGTGGAGGAATTGGTGACTCCAAATTAAGCTTGAAAATGAGGAGAGAGAGTTTGGCTTAGCTAGATTTGAATAGCCAAGATTACAAATGCCTTGTGAGAATTATGAATTGAATCAAGTAAGTATGGTATTTGGGGAAAATAGTATTGCGGAGAAAGGGTGTGCGAAGCGTATTGATAAGCTTGAAAGTAAGGAGTTGTACTGCGTGGGGTCTAGTACTTTTATTTTGATATAAGGTTGATCGACCTACGCTCCGTACTTAAAATTGGGGTCGAGATATAAATCCTTATTTCAATATATATATATATATATGTGTGTGTGTGTGTGTGTGTATATATATATATATATATATATCGGACCATATCCCAAACCCAATTGCTTCCTAGTAGTGTTGAAAGTTCCTTGAAAAGATTTTGAATCATGTCCTAATTGAATGAGAGCGTGTCTTAATTCGGTCCGTGCACCTAGAAATTCAACTTGATAGTTATTCCGACGGTTTCATATATTTCTTCCATCTTCAATCTCACTACTTGAAGTTTCCTGAGCATAACCATTTCAAGAATAATTTATTTGCGTCGAAGCGAGTTACCAAATTCTATTTAGCCTTTGCTTTTTTTCTCAACCCAAGTATTAAGCCATGGGTCGATCATAAAGTGTCTCGTGGATCAATTAGTATTATTCGGGGAGAACCGATCCCAAGAAGGAGATATTGTGATATCCCGAGTTTTCATATCCTAGATCTTTCATCTCTTTCTTTGTGAATGCGGATTTAAATCGAAGTTAATAATTTTTCCTTCATCTAACTCTTTTAGTAATAGACTCAACTATGTCGTGGTGATTATCATGAGCTTATGCGTCGAAAAGTACTCCAAAGCTTAG
Source organism: Capsicum annuum (assembly GCF_002878395.1). Classification (NCBI taxonomy): domain Eukaryota; kingdom Viridiplantae; phylum Streptophyta; class Magnoliopsida; order Solanales; family Solanaceae; genus Capsicum; species Capsicum annuum. The sequence goes on along the minus strand of NW_025814925.1, from coordinate 592,676 downwards.
AAAAATATAAACTTGTTCATCAAGCTATTTTAGTTGCGTATCCTCAATTTTCCTTGTCTTCCTAACCCAACGAGCCCCGAATGTTTCCAAGGGGGAGATGATGTGATACCTCGAGTTTTCCTGTTAAATAATTCGCTCCAAATGTGTCGAGTCGTTAAAGTCTTTTTATCTTTCTCGGACGAAAATGTATTGAATTCTGTTCTTTATCGTGATTAATAATTTTTCTGTGTGGAATTTCTGGATATGCAACCCATCATCGCGTAGAGCATCGAATAAGCTTTCCAACGATATCTGGATCATCCAAAACGGACACTCGAGTGATGAGTTATGATCATTTCGATCTAACGGTGAATAGTGGTGAACAGTAAATGTGCAGGAAAAAATCTGAGGCCAGGCGAATTTTAGGGTCAACTTCAAATGATCATAACTCCTTGTATATAATTATCTGGGTGAGCTACTGTATATCAACAAAAAGCTCTAAGAATCCTCTTTCCAATGAAATTGGTTTCATCTAATTTGTCCATCGGAGCAAAAAGTTATGGTCGATCTATTTCAGCCTATCAAAATAGTCCACCAAAGGACAGATTTGACATTATTTGATTTTTAAGGGTATTTTGGTCATTCCTACTCCAATCCATCCGGGTAAACCATGGATTTAAGTCCATTAAGAGCATTCAATAGCTCATTTTTCTCCAAAATTTCCTAAGGCTCAAATCCCAACCCTACTACTCCAAATTTCACCCTTCTATGTCTCTTGATTGAACCGTAGAAATTTCAAATTGATTTCG
>NW_025814925.1:583108-588888 GCF_002878395.1 Capsicum annuum | reverse complement strand
CTCATGACGATTTGAGTTATTGGGTATATTGATATCGAAGTTGCAATGAGTCTTGATATTTTTCAGATGTTTTTAATGAGTTAAATTGTTGAAAATATTATGTATTGAGTCTTCATATCCTTGTCCAAATATCGAGTCGGTTATGGTTCAATGCATTGATACCTTGTTGATGTTGAGGAAGATTAAAATGTTTTGAGCTAAATGTGTTGAGTTAGGAATCCACAAATTGATATGACTTGATAAATGAGAAAGAGATTTGATTTGGTCTTTATGATAGACCCTTGTGATGTTGTGGTGAATTTCCTAACACGTTCTGAGCTTGTTGGGGAGTAGTACTTAGCACCGAGAGGGAAATTTAGTATTTTCCTTAACCTATGTGTCACCGTAGGGTTGTTTGATGATGATATTATTGGCCAGAGAGCCTGATTGTGATTATTACAATTTAAAGGTCGTACTCCCTGGCAAAGAGTATGACGCTCCCGCCAACGGGAGTTTCAAACGTTGGTATTCCATGTAGCTCACGTGGGGTTGTCGGTTATAGGAAACTCCCGTGTCCATAAGATTAAGTTTCTTGAATTACCGAGTCACTCCGAGATTTGAGTCAAAGAGTTGAGATGTTTATAATGTTTTATGGTCATTTATGATGATTTATAATTACCTATGATGATTTTTGACGATATGATGATTTAGGATGATTTATCATAATTTATGATTTATAATGATTTACATGGATTACGAGATTTTATCATATGAACTGTTTATTATGAAATTACGAAAAATATGATTTGATATAACTCAAGCCAAGTGAGTCATCATTGTCTGTATGCATGTTTTCATGAAATTGATTATACTATTTATATTGTTGCATGCACCCCCACATACTCAGTACATTTTAAAGTGCTGACCCACATATTTCCATGGGCTATATTTTTACCAAAATGTAGGTACAAGCTATAGCGCACATATCATGTTCAGTTGGGTCGCAGCTCTTGATCAGCACGTGATTAGTCCTTTTGATTTAGGGACTTGAGTTGTTCATATTTGAGGTGTATTGTATTTTCTGTATTCAATCGTATTGAGTAGGGGTAGTTGGGAGTCATGACCCGGCTATCTTTGGTCAATGCTAGTAGAGGCTTCATAGACAGTCACTAGTAGTCAGTGTATTCAGTTTCAAATTTGTATATATATGAGCAGAATTGTGACCGTGTAAATTTACTTTCATGTTGGTCAAACTAAGTTATGGGTTGTTTCCACATTATTCCTTCTATTTTATGTATTTTATTCAGTTGCTTTGGGTTATGCCAGATGAAGGGTTAGCTTGGGGTCACTTGTGACCTTAAGCACCGTGTGACATCTCGGGATCCAATTTCGGGGCGTTTTAAGCTTGGTATCAGAGCACAGAGTTCAAGTGTCCTAGGGTGTCTATGAAGCCGTGTTTAGTAGAGTCTTGCGGACCGGTACGGATACATTACTGCTATCATTGTTAAGGGTCTTTGAGTGTGACATACACTTAGGTTCTTAGTCTTGGTAGTAGTGTATGTCTATCTATCTATCATTTACATTTTGTCATCTTTGTAACCATTGGTATCTTGTCTTGTGAAGCCATGTATTGTTTATTGGTGTTATATTATTGTGTTCTTCATCTTATTGTTGGTTAACTTTGTTTGGGTTGGCTGAAAACAGGTGTTGAACACCTTGAATCTATTCATTCTTGTCTTGTAATCTCGAATTCGAGTGTGGTCATCAAACAGGTTCATGATTTTCTTGACTAGTGGACTATTTTGGTGTTTGTTTCATGTTCTTCTTGTAATTCTTGTGTCATTAAGTGTCTTTTTGCAAAATTCGAACAAGTTTAGGGGTGATTTTATGTCTTTTCTCTAAAATTAATGGGAAATATCAAGTCCCCCGAATTTCTTCACTTTTGTTGCTCACCTTTCTTTTTATTTATCCAACCATGTTTTATTTTTAAATATCAAATCTAATTTTCTCTCACAAATACCTTTTTTATGTTTCTTTTTTTCTTCAAAACATGAATAAAATGAAGAGTTTCCTTTTATTATTTATCAAATGTTGTGTATTAATTTTAGTCCATAATATTTGTGTACAATATGGTATTATTGTCTTATTTTAACCAATCAAGTTTAAATCGATTTGTATAATAATATCATACAACAAATGATTTTTAATTTTGAAATTTTAGTATTACAGAATTATATGTAAGATGCTATATACAAATGATGTGCTTTTATTAATGATTTTTGATGTATGAAGATAATATAAAGTTTGTTATCTATGGTTGAGTTTAATAGTGGTGTAAGGTAGAAAAATATAAAAATGAAGATACACCAATTTTTATACAAATTTCTAACCCCTAAAATAGAAACACACCTAAATAAATTAATAGTATATCATATTTTATACATTATCCATATACGAAAATATGTATTTATATAATTTGATTTTTACAAAAATCAAGTAAATCAATTGGTCAACATTTTTTATACCCAATCCATTCAATCTTGTTTAACATTTGAATTGGATCACAATTCATAGATACCAGTTTGATACTTATTTCAACCATTAAAAAACACCTATAATAGAAATCACAAAATAATTAAAAAAATAAAGATTGGTGAAGATTACACTTGTATATTCTTTTAGAGGAGTCAAAAGATGTGAGATGGAGAGAGTAAAAAGAGGAGAGATGGAGTCATGGAGATGAGAAAAAAGGGGAGAGAAAATAAAAGATCTGATTTGTATAATTTTAGGATACTTTAGGAGAGAGAAAATATATAATTTAGGATTATTTTCTGCCTACTTTTTATTCTTTTAATAAATATCTTATAATTTATCAAAATTGCTACAATTTGTAATTGAATATTTAATTTTATATTTATGAAAAAGTAGAGTTATAACCTCCGATAAAGCTTCTTAAAAGTATGCCTAGGATAATTTTCACTTTGTGATTTTATTCTTAAATAAGCATTTGTCTAAGTCTTAAGAATACTTTCCCAAATAAGTGTATGCCTAAGTCTTCAAGAATACTTTCATCATAATCTTCATATTATGCCTTGAGTTTAAATATAGTAATCAATATCAATTTGAAACGAAATAAAATTTAATTAGGGGTAAGTTGATAAACTTCTCTTTAATTTTTTAGAAATGAGTAGTTTATTAAAGGGTGTGTCCAAGTAAAAAAAAAAAATTATTTAGGAATGAAGGGTATAACCACTTTTATTTAATTTTGTGTGAATTTCTGCATACAATTATTGGTATTGTTTTTCTAAAGACTTTTATACTTCATTCATCGCTAAATAAGTTCTCCTTTAGGGTTGAACACATTCTTTAACAAATTACTAACTCCTAAAAATTAAAATATAACTTTACCAGTTTACCCTTGATTAAATTTATCTCTTTCTAAGTTGACATTAATTACATTTTATCCAAACAAGGATAAATTTGGAAGAACGTGACCAATTTATTCAGACTTAAACAAACACTTATTTAAGAACAAAATCAATAGGCAAAAGGAGCACTTATTTAAGAACGAGGGGAGTACCTTTCTATTTTTACTTTCTTACTTGGGGTACAATTAACTAAACTTTGAGAATTTTTGAGGTACCGTTCACAGAACAATATAAATACTCTAATTTCGCGATTTCACTTTATTTTTGAGCTTTGTAACCTCAGAATAAGCAATTTTAAAGAGGATTTTTCTTCAAACTTGTCTGGATAAGCTTCTAAACCTAATTTCTATCATTACCTATTGATTATAATGTTTAAACACCTCCAAAACATGGCTTTTAAACTTGGGATTTTGAGTTTTATCCAGTAAAGTGAAAAATTAGTTTTTCAAACTCGTTTTCAACTTTTTTTTTTTTGATAAATTTTCATATTTAGAACCCTTAAAGTATGAGTAATATGATTCTTTATTAAATTTTCAGTCTTTACCCTTTTATATTTGGGATTGATTTTTGAAGTGATTTTGAATCTGAAACCAAAGTATACCAATATGTATATCGATAGATTTCTAATCACATATATAATTCTTTTTTATAGATTGGGAGCATTTTGAAGCTGTTCACAATGAGAATACTTTTTGTTGAGAGGCTTGGTTTTATTTTTAGACTTTTGAGATAGGTTATGACTTAACTTTACTACAAAATAAGACATGCATAGCTACAGAGTACCTCGTAGCTAAATATGAAATTTTTTGTGACTAAACACTTTACCCACAATTTTTTCTTCCGTAACATCCGTAGCAAGAAGTGGCGTAATTAAAAGTTAGTTACAGACTTTACATGATCAGTGGCTAAGGAGTAATACTTACAGCTACAAAAGATATTGTGTTGTAGCTGTGATGATAAAAAGTTCTTGCTACAGATTATATACTTGAAGCAAAAAGTTTTACCTTGTTGCCACGATAAATAAAATCTATAGCAATTTTTATATATAGACACAATATGTTCTATTGTGGAAAAAGACTTGATTTGTTTGCTATGGAAATTAAAAAATTGTGGCTATTTTACATTTTAATTTTCTGATAATAATATTTGTATTTACTTACAAATTAGAAAATCTATAGCTATAAACTAAAATATTTGCCACAAATATTTTTATACATGGCTAAAAATTTATTCTTTTTTCTATGAAATACAGAAACTATAGCTAATTTTTTTGTATTAAAAGTGAATGCATAGCCATATTTTTTTTTTTAAAATATATAGATTGTAGCTAAACTATAATATTTATTGCTATAAATTGAAGAATTCAACCATAGACATTATTAATCAAAGAATTCCTTAATTTGACTAAAGAAATTCAAAATTACATATTAAAAATTAAAAAAAATTCACTAGCTTTGTTCGTGATAGAAATTACATAAAGTAGTTATGAATTCATTTTTGAGATTTCAATACGATTGTCAAGTTACATATAATTGTGTTTTACAATTTTAAGAATAGTCACAATATGCAATTCTTTTCTAACATAATCTTGTTTGAGCTCAAAGCAACATAATCTTCTTCTATCTCTCCTTTCAAGGTTTTCAACTGCACCTTAACGTGATCAACATTCATCCTAATTTATCATTTACCTGCTACTTCTTCATTAATATGCCTATCAATAATGATGAGCGTCAAGAAAATCAAGATCAACTAATTATATATATGTGTGTGTGTGTAGAATTTCAAGGAGAAAACACATATGTATTATATAATTCTTTTACTTAAGTTTTAACGAACAAAAACAAGAAAAAGTTCAAAGCAACTTAGAATATGTAGATGTAGATCTCAAATATCAATACAACAATAATAACATAACCAATATAATCTCACGAGTAAAAAATATCAAATTTCAATATCAACTTTTAGAACACATGCATATAAAAAAGTTATCTTTACATTAGCAAAAATATATAAAATTCAGTGCAATACTTATACTATACAAACTTATCTCACCTACTTGAAGAATTTCATGTTGTAAGAACCTACAAAAATAAAAAGTTGATAAACAAAACAATACACATAAAAATTCAAATAGAATCATAAACTAAGATAAGCAAGGGTGGGGGGAGACCAACAGCAGTGATGGCGCAGCGGAAAGGGGCTGCCCCAATCTACCCAGAGGTCGAGGGTTCGACCCTGGGTATGGACTAATACTCTGTTGGGAGCTCTCCCCACCAAATAGAGTCTGACGCAGGGTGAGTCCGGATATAGTCGGACTCTTAAAAAGTAGATACCGGATACCGGGTAGTTTAAACCAAAAAAAGGGTGGGTGGG